>NW_015167082.1:292132-327857 GCF_001447785.1 Gekko japonicus
GTGGTGGCCAGCAGGAAGAAGAAGAGGCCCACTCCCTCTCAGCAGGGAGAAGTGGAGGGGGAGCAGGAGGCCACTCAAAGAAAGGTTCCTTGCACTTGGGGTGCTGTGGGTGGGACATCAAGGCAGGCCACACTCCAAGAGGTCAAAAGAGCTAAGTAGAGGACCCAGGAAGCAGTCACTCACCTCGTCAGCAGTGGCGATGGTGAAGACTCAGCTCTCCAGAGCACAGGGCAGAACCATGGACTTCACAGCAGATCTCTGGAGCAGCTAACAGGACTTTTGGGGCACAGTGCAGGCCCCAGGAGGGGACAATCCTCCCACCGGGCTACAAAGTCATTCTGCTCCATGTACAGGGGATGGATGCAGACCACACAGTACAAAACATCACTGTCATGTGATACAGAGTAGCCTCAGGGAGTGGATGGGCAGTGGCAACATCATCCATGGCTACATGGTCAGGGATGCCATGCCCAACATGCTGGCAGAGGTGAAGTGTGTATTCCTCAAGGGCATTGTCTGTCTGGGGCACATGGTTCAGCTGGTGGTGAAGGATGCTCTGAGGCTGGGGGGCACTGTCATGGCCACCTGGGATGCTGCCACACTTCATTGAGACCTGCTGGAGCCTGGCCACCCACTTCTCATGCAGCATAAAGTTTTCCCATTTGCTGTGCAAGACGTAAGTGAAGGGGGATGAAGAACTCCACCTATGCCATGATAGGTTTGGTGGACCAGAAAAGAATGGTGCAGGATGCCATCATCTCCTCCATGACCATCCTGCAAGAGGAAGAAAAGCTTGGCATCAGTTCCAATGACTGGCTGACTCTGTCCCAAAATGGTGCAGGTCCTCAAGTCCTTCCAGGACACCAGTGACATGCTTTGCACCCATGCTGATACCCTGGGCAAGTCATCCCCCAATTCAAGGGCTGGATCAGGAATGGCCTCCACACTGACGCTAAGTTCCAAAGGGACAGCTATTCTCCCATGGATCAGGACCTTGGCAGAGATGTTGCAGGTGGGCCATCACCACCAGGTTGTATCCTTTCTGCAAGAAAAGGGAGTACAAGCTGCCCTGTATCTTTGACTCCCAGATAAAAGACAGCATTGGACTCCTGAATGCAGAGCTCTTGTAATGGAAGCTTGAGCTCTGCAAAGAAGTGCAGAGGCTATAGGCCAACAGAGATGGACAGAGGAAAAAGTAGGTGAAAGAGGTTGGGCAGGAGGAGGAGGCACAGCCCAGCATCTCTGCCTCAGTAAGCCAAACCAGGGAGAAGCCCCTCTACTGGCTGTCAGTGGTTAACTGAGAGGTCAGCAGTGGTGAGGATGTCAGACATGCAATGGCAGAGGATTTGACAGAGGTGAGGGAGTACCTTGCCAAGTCCCTTGAGTCCATCTAACACTACCAAACTGCAGGAATACTGGTCATGCCAGCTCTTGCATGGCCATGAGCCTTGAGTCCACCTAAAATCCAATCCCCAGCAGCTGAGAGGAGTTCACAGTTAGAAGGGTATAAAATGTGTGTCCTCAGTCAAGGCACCCAGTAGCTAAGCCCATGTGCTTGGTGTGAGCAGAGAGACAGGGTGGCTCAGAGCCCTCTGTCCACCTAACACCTAAACCCCAGCAGAGAAGAGAAGCTCACAATCAGGAGGGTATAAAATGTGAGTCCTCAGCCTAGGCACTCCATAGCTAAGTCTCACTGCTTGGCACTAGCAGAGAGACAAGGTGGCTCAGAGTCCTGAGTCCACCAGCACCCAAACCCCACCAGGGAAGAGGTGTTCACAGTTAGGAATAGATAATTAATGTGTTCTGCTTTTAACAAGTTCTCTGCATCTCTAACTGCAACAGCCAACAGAGGAGAGGCTGTGGAGCTGAGCTGATATATATCATTCTGATCCCATAGAGCAGAATGGGAACTCTTTTATTGGCAGCCAGCAGTACCTGTTAAACTTTGGAGAGCTCCTATTGGTGTTTCCAAGGCTGTAGAATTCCACCCACCCATTGCTTTGAAGTTTTGTAAACATTTTAATTGAGTAGAGACAGTCTGTCTGGAAATGTATCCTTTCAATAACTGCTACAAACCACCACAAACAGCATGAAAGTTCATGGAATCCTCATGGTGGTTGCCCTTCCATGAACATTGCTTTGCGAACCACGAACCAGCCAAAATTCTTCACAAACTTTAGTTCGTGAGCCAGTTTGTGTCCATCCCTAATCAGCAGGACGGGAGATATTTCCTGGTGGGCAAACTGAAATAAATTTCTGGCAACATTTATCTGAATTATAGCCAGGAAGTGGTGTGGGTTGACATGTCATGCTGGTTCATACTTTACTTTCACCTTATAGTGGTGTTTGTTTGTTTGTTTGTAGGGTTTCAGAGCATAAGACTGAACCCGGCATTGTAAAGACAGATCTCATACAAGTGAGGCAGCTGCTGACAGACCGTAAGTGCACACTTTTAATGCTAGTTTTTGGGGACAAATAGTGTGAGACTGAGTAGAATAAACCTGCAGTTTCTCCTCTGAGGCAGTGGCAGGCATCAAAGATTTTGCCCGTAAGCTATGATAAGTGCAGGAGTCTGACTGAGAAACCCTCCTCATCTGAGCGGCACTTTATCAGGACAGCACAAAGCTTATCTTTCCCAGCATGCATTGACTTGAAACAAGTCCATGTCTTTTTGTATCCTAATTCCCTTCTTTCTTTTCTACTGGACAAGAGGTGATTAGCGCTGCTGTAGAAGCGTAGAAGAAATGACCGTCTCTCCACAAATATGCAGGCACTTCAATAGCATATGCATCTCCATTTACACATTCTGTGCCTTGGACGTGGCCAAACCCAAGAAAATCCTTGTAAATTGGCATGAGAATTTATCCTCTACAGCATCCTAAGTGCTATCAGGGAAACCACAAACAGCATCCATTTTTATGTGCAGTCTCTCATCCCACTAGGATATGTACTTGGAAACCAGCTTCCATATCTTATTATCCTTCACTCAATAGAGATTGAAATACATCCATAAGGCTGAGAAGCTAACCGTCATGACTTGTGGTGATACAAGAACAACAGGAGAGTATATGACACCCTGCAGAAAGTCACATGGTACCAGGTCGTACAGTAATTTCCATGAGATGATAATCTTATCAAGTCAAAGAGCTAGGTTTGAGTCCAGTAGCACCTTTAAAGACCAACAAGATCTTCAGGGTATTAGCTTTTGATAGTCAAAGCTCTGTTTTACATAGTATCAAAAACATATACCTAAAAAATCCTGTTGGTTTCTATGGTGCCATTGGACTTGAATATAGCTCTTCTACTACAGATCAACATGGCTACCTTCTGAAATTATCCAGTCTAAGCTTATGTCTTCTCTGGCCTGGATAACCCTTGCAAGCTAAGCAGGGTTGGCCTTAACGAGTATTTGGATGGGAAACCACCAAAGAATACCAGGGTCATGACACAGAAGCAGGCAATGGCAAGTCACCTCTGAATGTCTCTTGCTTTGAAAATCAGCTGTGACTTAATGGCAAAAAACCACCACCGAAAAAGCTTCTCTCCGCTTAGATTTGCAACAGTTAGAAATTTCTATCAAACAGTACATTTATAAATTATGTGAAGAGCAGCACATTATTTAGGAGGATAGAAAATCACTGAGTATCAAGCATCTCAAAACGGCTGAATCTTTTCCCTTCCCTTCCTGAGATCTCACCAACATTTTAAAAATAACTGTAAAACTTCATTTCAGCAATGTAAGGATTATCTCTTTACAAACACTACCCATTGTGAAATATCATGAGATTATTTTAAATAATCAAAATATTGTGAGATTATTTTAAATAATCAAAATAAGAAACAAATGAATAGTCTGCAGAGCTGTGGATTAGGGAAAAAGTACTTTTAATTCCCATACCCTGAATAGCAGGCATATGATGTTCTGTTTATATTTGAGTCAAATATATTCAGAGGCCATGATTTCACTACTTAAGGAGCCTAAACAAATTCTCCTGCTTCCAAATTTTAAAGGTTCCTTAATTTAACAAAACATAAAATTTCCATATAAACTAGAGATCTTACACACACAGGATCTCAAGAAGATTGCAATGACTCCTGAATGAAACCAACCTTTTTGTATCCGCACTTATATTTCTGCTTGTGCAAAATATTGAGCAACCAATCCCAGATCTTCAGGAAGTGAATCTAACAACTTCTTCATACTCAAAATATATTTTCAAAATGGATTCCCCAGATACAATTTAGAAGGGAGAAGAAATTGTTGCCCTTCTTGAGGCCATTAAATAAAGCCCTGGAGTTTCTGTGCTCCTATCTATTCACTGGGCTCTGCTGTGCCCTGGGTAACATGATGGATGTAATGCTAGGTCGTATTTGATCACAGGACAGTCACCAAACTCATCATAAGAGGAAATGGCTGAAAGCTGACTTCATGTATATCTGTCACTGTTAGGGTTACCAAGTACTTACCACGAATCGGCAGGGGACACATGATCCCCAGCTGGAACATTCCTTCCTGTAACACACCCACACTGCACCATGCCGTTACCATCGAGTTTCCAGCCCCATTGCCAGAGCGTCGGCTGGCATCCCTTCCTGGTGATGGCATAGTGCGGCGCATCTGTTTTCTGTGCGGGAATGGTCCTGGGAAGAAGTATGTGTCCCCTGCTGAATCACAGTAAGTACTTGGTAAGACTAGTCACTGTGTACATAAGCAAAGTGCTGTGTGTGTGTGGGGGAAACATAACAAAGTTTGAGTCCAACAGCCAACAAAGTTTAATTCAAGGCATTAGCTTTTGTGTGCAAGCATACTTCTTCAGATACAGAGAACAGAATTTCTTCAACCATTACATATGGGGGTGGGGGTGGGGTTGTCAGGAAGGACCAGTTAGAGTCAAGATGAATAAGAACTGGGTGATTACAGCTGAGATTGGCTTAAGGCAAGATTAGCATACAAATACAAATGTTAACATGTAGATATGAGAATGACATTGGCACCTTCAAGACAAACAAACAAAGGTCAGTACTGGGTACAAGATTTTTCACAGTCCCTTCCACAAGTAGAACTGAATTAAGATTTCTTTTTAGCCCTGTTCACCAATTACAGTGAATGCATGTACAATCCATGTACAGTATACACTTGATTTTTAAAATTTTGTAATTATGTTCAATGTACGTCCAGCTGAACCTGTGACACAAACCCCATATTTATCCAAATACTGGTACGCGGTTTTAGTTGCAAAGTGAATGCATGTTGGCTCTTTCTACAAACAGATGTACGTACTGGATTCAGCCCTCATTCTCAAATAACAGTGTACCCCAGGGCTGTGTAACATGTAGCTCACCAGAATACAGTTCACTGACTATGTGTGGTGAAGATATCTGCTATTTTCCCTATTTTGTTCCTTGCCTAAGAGTAAGAGGCATGTGTCACTGACTAGTAGGAGCTGCTAAGCTTGGTGGTTCACCAGTTCTGCTGCCCTGGTACAGCTCTTATACTTGGAAGCTTGCAGTGGAATCCTAAGTAGTAATATATCCTTCTAACCCCATTGATTTCAATGCACTTAGAAGGGTGCAACTCTTCTTGGAATTGCAGTGGCAAGTCCGTATTGATGAAGATGGTTCTTTATGATCACAGAAGCTGAGGCAGATTTATGCATTCCCAGTCTGCATGGTGGAGCTGCGGTGGCTCAAGTGGTTAAGACGCTGAACTGCAGGCTGTGGAAGATCAGTAGTTCAGCAGTTCGAGACCTGAGTGTGCCGCATGACGGAGTGAGCTCCCGTCTCTAGTTCCAGCTCCTGCCAACCTAGCAGTTTGAAAGCAAGAAATTGTAAGTAGATAAATAGGTACCACTTCAGTGGGAAGGTAACAGCGTTCCGTGCGCCTTGGTGTTTAGTCATGCCGGCCCACGACCACGGAAATGTCTTCGGACAGCGCTGGCTCTTCGGCTTTGAAACGGAGATGAGCACCGCAACCCTAGAGTCGGATTTGACTGGCTTTCGAGCACGGGAACCTTTACCTTTACTTTTTTTAGTCTGCACGGTAAATTGCTCAAATAACTGGAGATGCTAGATGGATTTTGGCATGTGTGTAAATTGGGAGCAGCTCTTGTTTTCCTAATCAGATTTTTTCCAAACTCAGTTTTTTCTATGGAACGGGAAATTTTTAAAAGGAACACATCCTAACATATTATGTAAAAGTGACAATTTGACATGTTTCTTCCACCCCATCTTTTTAGCAGTATGCTAATAATGTTTAGTTGAATATTCATAAACCTTTGTGTGTCTTTTGGATTTATCAAGTTATCACACTAGAGTGATTGTTTCAGACATCTTAGTATATATCTGTTGATGCTTCCCAAGTAGCTCCTTAGAAGACCACCCATGGTGGCAAGAGGGTCATTTAACTGACGCTCTTGATTTCTCATAGGGCAAAGGCTTGTTGGTTTGACCGATCATTAGAAGGAGGGTTCCCCCTCTCATATGGCACGACCAGGGCCCCTACAACATCTGCAGACTCCTTTCACTTTGACTGCTGAATATATGTGCATAAATTTGGGGCAGGGCATCATTTGAACAGGAGAGCTAAAATAAAAATGAGCAACGTACCCTGAACAATTCTCAAAGCCAGTCAGTTCAGCTTTGAACACACATGATGCCCAGCCAGCAGGTGTGAATGCCTTCATCAAAAATCTATGAGTTTTCTCATCTACTCCTTAAAATTTCAGCAATCCTGTCTTTAGTCCATCCCTCCACTGCCATAATGTATTTTCATAGTAGCTAAGGTACACTGGTGAGGCGGAGAACACATTCTGAAGGTTTGCCTTTCAGCTCGGAAATGAGTGGGCTTTCATTAGCTAATTCACTGTATCAAATCCTCTTTTCTTATCTCCAAAGTGAGCAGGGGACTCTGAGTTAATGTATTTCATGCCTTATGGTCGCCACTGTAAATATTTGAACTGTAAACACTTTGAACATTTCAGAACCATCTTGATGTATAGTCAGATCAGGTTTATTTATTCTTTCAATTTGTGTTCTCTGTCTTTCTATGCTTAAGACTTGTCCCCCGTATTGAAAAACTGTTTCTGGAAATGCACAAAGCCTCTTTCTTGGAGTGTGTGTATTTCCCTAGCATGACAAGATGTGGGGCCTCCTCATCTCATTTTGATGACCATAATTATGTCTTGATTTTGGTATGGGGGTTTGATGATCCTTCCTTGTTTCTAAACCCTCCGGTAAACAGTTTGATTCATCAACCCCAAATGAATGAAATGACCATCCTCTCTTATGTACACACACTTTGGTGTGGAATATAACACACACACAAGCAAACAGACATCTATGAGGTTTGAGAATGATTATTGCCTCTGGATTAATGACTGGCAAACTGCAGTTAGTGCAGATAACTGCAGAACAATGAATCTTGCAACAAAAGGGGGGGGGATAGCCCATCTGCTAAAAGCGAGATGCTGCCGAATACTGATTAGGAAAGAGATCTGGGAGTTGTTGACAAAAATCTCCAAAGCATTCAGTTTAATGTGCAACTGCAGTGAAAAGAGAAAATACGAATGCTGGATTGTGTTGCTAGAAGACAGTATTAAATCAAAGCAGCTGGCATTGCTACTACAAAGCTATTGTTTTTTTGACATCACCTGAAGTACTTTATTGGTCACTGGCCACCACAGAGCCAAAATGATGCATTTCCTATGGAAGCGCGTCTGCTGTACAGTAGCCAAACTTCTGGAGATGTATCATTTTGACTACCGTACGTGCTCAGAATGGAAAAGATTCTACTCATTAGGAAAATGGAGACAACACAATTGTTTGATTCTTTATTTTCCCCTAAACTGATGCATCAG
Source organism: Gekko japonicus (assembly GCF_001447785.1). Classification (NCBI taxonomy): domain Eukaryota; kingdom Metazoa; phylum Chordata; class Lepidosauria; order Squamata; family Gekkonidae; genus Gekko; species Gekko japonicus. The sequence goes on from NW_015167082.1 coordinate 299,989, forward strand.
TTGTATATATAATTCAACTCCACCAATGGGAAAAGAAGGAAATACAATTTTTTTTGTCCCTTTTCCCCTTCAAACCCCAGGTCACTAACTCATGGTGCTGTTTGTTCAGGTGGGTCATGTAACCAGAGGAATTAGCTTCCCTCAAACATGAAGTCGACATCTATAGGCATCTCCAGAACTGCACAACCCACCAGTCTAGTGAGCACTTAGGCCTATGTACATACTACTGGCTGGTCCTGGTATAGCCTTTCCCAAAGGAACAGGAAAGAAAGACACCTCTAATAAATAATAGTACATTTTATTGATTAAAAAGTGAGTAGACCAAAGAAGATTGAAGATTCAAAGAAGATGGGGACGGGAAAGGATGAGATGGTTAGACAGTGTCATAGATGCAATGAACATGAAGTTGAGAAAACTTTAGAGGACAGCGGAAGACCGGAAGGCCTGGCAGGAGCTGGTCCATGGGGTCGCAAAGAGTCGGACTCGACTGTGCGACTGAACAACAAGACCAAAGAAGGCAAGTAGAAACATCAATTAATTAATGGCAGTTGAGCACATAAAAGCACTGATGAATCAGACCAATAGTCCATCTAGTCCAGCATCTTGTCTCATACAGCAACCAACCAGCTCCTCTGAACAGCCAACAACAGAGCATAGAAGTCGAGACTTCCCATGATGTTGCTTCCTGGCTCTGGGATTCAGAGGACTAGTGCCTCTGAATTTGGAGGTTCCCCTCAGCCACCATGGCTAGTAGCTATTCACAGACTTATTCTCCATGAGTCAACTTCAAATACCTTTTATTGGCATACACTATTAAAATAAACATTTCCCAGTATTAATACAGTCCTATAGAGATTATAAAATGGATAATCGTGGTAAACCATTCCAAGGATATGTCAGGCCTATAACATACCTCAAGTTGTCACAAGATAGATTTGACCATACAAAACATAACTAAGTCATACAATAAATTAAAATCTAAACTTTTAAACTTAAGTTTTTAAAATTATAAATTAAGAATCATTAATATGCTTCTGTTTTATAAATCCATGAAGAAACTTAGCGGTCAGTTCAATGATCCCCGGGTCTCGTGAAGCAAGGAGATAATGTACCATTTCTATCCGGTTGGTCTACTACCAACCTAAGGGGGGCTTCTATAAATTCCACTCAAATGTCATTTAACAATTTACAGTGTAAGAGTACGTGCTCAACCATTTCTATTTCTCTTCCATTACATCCACAAAACCTGACTGAATAAGGAATTTTCTTATATCTCCCCTCAAGAATAGCAGAGGGGAGAATGTTAAAATGAGCCAACAAATAGACTCTACACATTTGCGGTGAAGTCAGGCAGAAAAAGTAATATGGTAAAACACCAGAAAGGGGATAAGCCCATCTTACTGAGGAGCACCTTCCGGAGGCAAGGGCTCTGAGCTCTTGCAGCTCTATATCAATAAGCCTCTGCTTAAGCAAAGTAAAGACCTCAAACTCTGACCGGGTGACAAAGTCACTCAGGTTAAAGCCAATAGAAGTGATTTTCTTTTCAACAGCCATAAGCCACGCAGAGGATTGAGAATGTCCCAACATATAGGTGATCAGGCTATTATGGTTACATCTAAAATGCAGACGTAGCCAAAATCTAAAAGTAATAATCCAGGCCTTGGTCTCCAACCATTTCAGATTAAGCTCCAAGCAAATAGCAGCATAAGATAAGCATGAAGGGAACCCCAGAATCTTCCTCAGAAATTTGGACTGAAGTTGTTCAACTGCTTTATTAAAAGCAGTAATCCAGATAGGAATACCATATAGTAGCTTTGCACTAGTTTGGTGTGCAAACACTTTTTTAGCTGCTGGCACATACTGGTTATCCTTAGTGTAATAAAACCGCGAGATTGCAAGCACACAGCAGTTCTCCATGAGTCTATCTAATCCCCTTTTAAACCTGTTTATTCCTGTGGCCATCTGGGAATGACTGCCCTTTGGACTAGGAAGGGTTAACACCTGCTTAAAGGAATTTGATAGGTTAACTTGAGTTGAGCAGAGAGAGACCTCAGAACTGAATGCTGAGGTGCTGACTGAGTTTCTGCTTAGCCCTGACTGAGACCAGTTCAATATGGATGGAGAACTGGGAAGGTTGGCTAGGAGGAGAGGATAGATTCAGGCCAGAAAAAGGGATGGATCATATGGATATATTTTTTTGTTCAGTCGCACAGTCAAGTCCGACTCTTCGCGACCCCAAGGACCAGATCACGCCAGGCCTTCCTGTCTTCCGCAGTCCTCTGAAGTTTGCTCAATTTCATGTTCATTGCATTTATGACACTGTCTAACCATCTCATCCTTTGCCATCCCCATCTTCTTTGACCTTCAATCTTTCCCAGCATAAGGGTCTTCTCCAGTGAGTGCTCCTTCTCATTTGGTGGCCAAAGTATTTGAGCTTCAGTTTCATTATCTGGCCCTCCAGGGAACAGTCAGGGTTGATTTCTTTTAGGATTGACTGATTTGATCTTCTTGCAGTCCAAGGGACTCTCGAGAGTCTTCTCCAGCACCATAGTTCAAAAGAATCTATTCTTCGGCGCTCGGCCTTCCTTATAGTCCAACTCTCGCAGCCATACATGAGTACTGGGAATACCATTGCTTTGACCATGTGGACTTTTGTTGGCAGGGTGATGTCTCTACTTTTTATCATGCTGTTTAGGTTCGCCATCGCTTTCCTCCCAAGGAGCAGGTGTCTTTTAATTTCCTGGCTGCTGTCACAGTCTGCGGTGATCTGGGATCCCAGGAACGTGAAGTCTGTCACTAGTTCAATGACTTCCCCTTCTATTTGCCAAGGAGTGATGGGGCCGGATGCCATGATCTTAGTTTTTTTGATGTTGAGCTTCAAGCCCACTTTTGCGCTCTCCTCTTTTACCCTGAGCAAGAGGCTCTTTAGGTCCTCTTCACTTTCTGCCATTCAAGTGGTATTGTCTGCATATCTGAAGTTGTTGATCTTTTCCCCAGCAATCTTAATTCCCACTTGTGATTCATCCAGGCCAGCATTTCGCATGATGTATTCTGCATATATATTAAATAAGCAAGGTGACAATATACATCCTTGTCATACTCCTTTTCCTATGCTAAACCAATCAGTTGTTCCATATCCGGTTCTAACTGTTGCTTCTTGATCTTTATACAGGTTTCTAAAGAGACATGTGAGGTGGTCTGGTACTCCCATCTCTTTAAGGACCTGCCATAGTCTGTTGTGATCCACACAGTCAAAGGCTTTAACATAGTCAATGAAGCAGAAGTAGATGTTTTTCTGGTACTCTCTTGCTTTCTCCATAATCCAGCGAATGTTGGCAATTTGATCTCTAGTTCCTCTACCTCTTCAAAACCCAGCTTGTACTTCTGGCAGTTCTCTGTCCACGTACTGTTGAAGCTTAGCTTGTAGGATCTTGAGCATGACCTTGCTAGCGTGTGATATGAGTGCAATTGTGCGATAGTTTGAACATTCCTTGGCATTGCCCTTTTTTGGGATTGGAATCATATGGATTAAAAACTTGTTAAATGAGAGGAAGCAAAGAGTAGGAATTGATGGATAGTTCTCACAATGGAGGGAAGTAAGCAGTGGGATCCCACAAGGATCTGTATTGGGGCTGGTGCTATTTGATTTATTCATAAATAATCTGGAGCCAGGGGTGAGTAGTGCAGAGGCAAAGTTTGCTAATGACACAAATTTGTTCAGGATGGTGAAAACCAAGGCTGACTGTGAAGAGCTACAAAAGGATCTGCACAAACTGGGTGAGTGGGTGACAATATGACAAATGAGATTCAGTGTTGTTAAGTGTAAGGTGATGCACAATGGGATTTTAAAAAATGTCAGTCAGTCTTCCAGCATTACTTGTGTTGCACAACAGGGAACTGGCTCTGCATTAGCCTGGATATCTGAAAGCTCAATGTCATCACACAGTGGAAGAACCAAAGGTCAGTCCATGAGCAAAGCCTGTGGAAGAGCCACCCCCCCCCCCAGTGGCAGAGAACAAATTTTGGTGTATGTGCACTTGTAAACAAAGCATTATAGACAGGAAAGCCATAGTGCAAATCACACAATAGTCCAGCATCAGGATGTGAGTCAGCACACAGCAGTAAGTGGAAACAAGACTGAGACTAACCAGCATGGCACAGTCTAGATAAAGTGTTACTTTAGCTCTTGTCTAAAGCCTGCTGAGAACTAAACTACCTCTGTGCGTTCTAGACACCTGCCTCCCTACAAGTGATCTTATACATTCTGCTCCTGAAACGTTCGCACTGGAAAGGCTGGTACCTCTCCTACAGCATCTGGGATTGGCAACGGTGGGATGACAAGACTGTAGGGAAGTTCTTTAGAGAAGTTGTTAATATCTGAGAATGTTGGGAAGGACACATTCTCGAGAGCGGGGGACAGCAGAAGTAGATAGTAGAATGGTCTCTGGGGATTCTTCCTCCTTGTCATCTCAGGAAACCTCTGAGAGAATTTGTCTTGAGCTGCTTAAAGTGCAGTCCTAAACACTGAACTAATCAAGCATTCAATTTGTATAACTGATTAGGATGACACTATTAATCTCCCAGCACTCCTCTTCTGATTAGCGATAAGCAAAGTCTCATTGTCTTGATATGGAATGGTCTAATTCATTAGAATCTAAAGTCCCTTGAATTAGAAAGCAACTTATTTTTCCCCTCAGGCTAATCCAAAATTTGCACCTCAGGGTCAAACTAGATGGAACTGATATCCTGAAGTTCACCCTGGTGATGTACTGCTGTTTTACCAAGTTCCCACTCCGGATCTCCTTTAAAACACATTGTGGGGGCCCAATTCTAGTTGGGGTCACACTGTCACAGCAGCATGAGGATGAGGGTATCCTGCTTTCCCCTGTGCCATTTTTTTCAACCTGAAATGGCACTGGGGGGCAGTATTTGCTCAGTGCCATTTTGAGTTGGAAAGGGGGAGTGAGGGAGAAGCAAGGTCCTCCCCCAAGCTGTAATGATCCCAAGCAGTGCTAGGACCCTGTGATGCAGTTTAAAGGAGTTCCTAGAAGGGAACTGACTCTGTAAAGTGGCAGTGTGCCTGTCTCATCTAGTTTGGCCCTCACTCCCATGGCATCATTGGGAAGATGACTGGGACAGCATGCTTTTTCTGTTACCTCTATGAGCCACCCAAATTCCCTGATGCAACCTTCCCCATGCAACCACATTCCCTTACTCACATTTACCAGATTGCAGAGAAGGTAGGAAGGCTTTGTGAGAGCCCTGTCTCTGAAGATCCATTTCTCTGGCAGTTTGAAATGGTAACACCCAAGGTACCAAAGCCCTGAGAATGTTAGACTTCTCCAGGGTTCAAGTCATGAGCAGCTAGGATGCACATGAGCTGATCTGAAAACTACATGTCCCAGGAATTTTTTTTTTTGGTGGGGAAGTCAAATACACTATTGTGGTTGTATGGAATGATGATGTTGGGGCAAGTTCATTATAAGCAAGGCTAAAATTTCACTTGAAATTTTTATGAAGCTAAAACGGTTATAGTATAAGAGCGCTTCAGGACAGCACTTTTATAAAGGGAACAAGACTGTTGTCTATGCTACTGTTCATATTATATACAATGTATTTGTGTATATATTATTCTGCTCTTAACCGCATTGCTTCCTACTTTGCAATTCCATTTTATGCATCGTATATGCCTTGAGACTCAGTGAGAGAGGTGGGCTATAATTAAGGAAGTAAATAAAATGCAATCTGAGCCACTGAAGAATTCAAAGGCTGTAATTCTCATCTTTGTATTGTAAATGGGCATAAAAACACAATATTACTAGTATCCGTAAAACAGCATACATTTCACTGTATCTGGTAGAAATATTTTCTACCAGTCAGATTCTATAACTGATGACTGCAGTATTTCCCCCAGCTCCTCTAAACACTCCTTCCTTTTTTAGGGCCTTCATTTACCATAAAAGGATACTACTTTGACAGTAAACCATTTTGATAATAATAATTATCGTATGGCATTGTGTGGGGTACAGCCAGGAAATCCGAAGATTTTGATTTTTTTTAACAATATCAACATTAGCATTTTCTGAGTGTTCCTTCTCTAATGTTGGCATTTAGGTAATCTTGTAATTAGAAATATTTATACTGTTGAGTGGAAGTATTGATGCTGTCCTTCTGAGACCCATCTATTTTGCACCCCAAGTTCCTTTTGGCCTTCAAAAGTCAGAAGCATGGGTGAAATCTATCCATTTGGATATTGAGGCAGGGACTCTTGATTAAAGGAGGAATTCTCCTTGGCACATTTCAGATGAAGTAACCTGCCTGCCTGAATACTCTGGGAGAACATTAATCAGTGTCTTTGTTGGACCTTTGAAAGTTTCTCACGCCTATGATCATAAGCAATGAAGAAAGGTTGAAGGACAACAATCAAAGCCCTCTCAATTGCCTTCACAATGCAGCCTCTCAGACTATCTAATCATAGCCTTGGAATACTCATCAGCCCATCCTGCTACCCATTCTTAATCAATCTGTAACCAGAGAGTAACCAGGTATCCTCTTTTATGAGAGCAAATTTGAACTGTCCTATGACAGCTGGATGCTGACCCTGGCACTTATAGGGTCTCAGATCTTAAAATTGTACTAATCAGAGCACAGTCCATGTTTCACCAGGGGGAAGACAGATCTTGCACTTTTGTCCATTAACATTACGGATCCTAATTCTGTGCTGAAGTTGGCCAATAGCAGGTATCTCCCATTGGGACACAGGTAACTTTCTGTGTGTAGGTAAAGCATCTCATCCTCTCAATTTCTGTAGCTGGTTTTGTTCCTGGACCTTCGTGCTAGGGCCCTCCCCCATCATGTAGGTGGTTCCATTTCAAAACCATCTTCCAGAATAACAAACATGAAATCACTTGATCCTCCTCATCAGGACATCTGGAGTATGTTCCCCCCCCTTTCATTCTGCTTGCATTCCTGAATTGACCATGCCTCTACCCAATCACTTTCTCTTAACTTCTTCTTCCCTGATCTCTCATTAGCTAACCTTATAGCCAGCTGGCCTTACCTGGCTAGGACTCCTTCCCTTTTTATTCCAAAAATCTTTTCCTGCTTTTCCTACCACACCTTTTGGTCCTGTTACAGGTAACCCTTGCCTTTCTTCTCTCTTCTGGCTAGTATCTCAAGACTAGCCATGTGGGAGGAACACAATTAGTCCACAATTAGTGTCAGAGGGTAGCCATGTTGGTCTGTACTTGAACAGCTAGACTCAAGTCTTATCACACCTTAGAGACCAACAAGATTTTTATGGCATAAGCTTTTGAGAGTCAAACTGGGATTTGGGATGAAAAGTAGGTTTAATTGGGTTACTACACAGCTATAAGTAATACAACTGAACTCTAGGATTGTGCAAAATGAATGTTTTTAATGGGTCGTCACTTGTAAATTGTTTCTGGGCAGTTGCTATTGAATACTACTGTCTCCCTGTCTTGTGCTATTGTGTATTCTGCCCTTTCTATTCTACACCCTGTTTAGGTCAATAAAGTTCCTTTCTGGTTAAATATCTGTCTGACTTCCATCTAACCCTCTATGGGAGATTTGTTGTGCTAAGACAGGGAGCTGTGTATAAACTGATTCCAACGATCCCTTTTAACCCCTGGGCTCACTTTCTTCATGTGTAGGAGATGCTTTTCACTTGATAGGTCTGACACGGGGACTAATTTGGATAACAGTGCAATTTAGGCATTTCTCATACTGTGTTACATTCTTCAAAGCTGTTACAACCTCATTTTTTAACACATCTACCAGTCTCATAAATCTGTATTTCATCAACACAGAGGCATTATCTATCTGTCTGTCTATTTAAATACATACATGGATTATTGATGTTCCAGCTTTATCACTGAGACCCCAGGCAGATTACACAGTGCCAGTTAATGCAATCAACAGGATGGGACATCCAATAAACAATACAATAGAATATGCATTGCAGAAATCTGAAACTGAGCAGAGATCTGAAAACAGAGCCAAAACAAAGCATAAACACTAACTAAACTCATTTGCTATCCTGAGTGGAGTGTTATCTAAATGACTTAAAGAGGATACTTCAGGACTATTTTTTTAAACAAAAGTGTCCCATATCTGCAGTGCTGAAGCAATAAATGGGCTGTTATACTTCATAGTACCATATTTACTTGAGGAAGATGAATGTAAGGATGTTATACACAAAAGCTATACGCACACAAAGTATTGGACATAACTGGTTTGCATATGTAAAAGAACCCTGCTATTTTTTATCACATACCTGAAGGGAGGGCACTAGTCTTGCATCTGAGTAAATATTATATCTCTTTCTCCTATACTTTTCTTTATAATGCCATGGCAAATGTCTTAAGGGAGTTCAACAGCTGTCCTGATTAGGAATATACTGAGATAATTATTCCATCAGAGTGGAGCTATTTTGAAATCTATTCTAATTTGGTGTAGTGGTTAAGAGCAGTGAACTCTAATCTAGAGAACCAGGTCTGATTCGCCACTCCTCCACATGCAGCAGCTGGTGACCTTGAGTCAGTCACAGTTCTCTCAGAGCTCTTTCAATCCCACCTACCTCACAGGGTGTCTGTTGTGGGGAGAGGAAGGGAAGGAGATTGTAAACTGCTCTGAGACTCTGAGTGAAGGTTGGGGTATAAATCCAACTCTTCTTCATCTTCCTCTTTCTCCTCCTTGTATTTAGATATATTACTTTGCTATATTTGAATGTTTATAAACTTTGAAAGACATAAGAACATAAGAGAAGACAATGTTGGATCAGGCCAATGGCCCATCCAGTCCAACACTCCGTCGCACAGTGGCCAAAAATACCAGGTGCCATCAGGAGGTCCAGCAGTGGGGGCAGGACACTAGAAGCCCTCTCACTGCTGCCCCCCCCAAGCACCAAGAATACAGAGACACCTGCCCCAGACTGAAAGTTCCTATCTATACTTTGTGGCTAATAGCCACTGATGGTCCTCTGCTCCATATTTATCTAATTCCCTCTTGAAGCCACCCATGCTTGTAGCTGCCACCACTTCCTGTGGTAGTGAATTCTATGTGTTAATAACTCTTTGGGTGAAGAAGTACTTCCTTTTATCTGTTCTAACACCTGCTCAGCAATTTCATTGAGTGCCCACGAGTTCTTGTATTGTGAGAAAGGGAGAAAAGTACTTCTTTCTCTACCTGCTCTATCCCATGCATATAAACCTTGATCATGTCACCCTTCAGCTGTCATTTCTCCAAGCTAAAGAGCCTTAAGCGTTTTAACCTTTCTTCATAGGGAAAGTGTTCCAACCCTTTTATCAGTCTAGTTGCCCTTTTCTACAGTTTTTCAAATGCTATAATATCCTTTTTGAGGTGTGGTGAACAGAACTGTACACAGTACTCCAAATGAGGTCGCACCATTGATTTATTCAGGGGCATTATGATACTGGCTGATTTGTTTTCAATTCCCTTCCTAATCATCCCCAGTATAGTGTTGGCCTTTTTTATTGCAGTCGCACACTGTCTAGACATTCCTTTATTTATTTATTCAACTTATATCCCACCATCCCTGCTGGAGCAGGCTCATTGATTGATAGATCTACTGTGAGATTTTTGACATCTCACTTCCTCCCAAATATCAGATAACAGGGTGGTTTTTTTACAATTTATAAAGTAATATGGTATAATTGGAGCATATTCTAATTCAAACAGAAATTCTGATACTATAATCATCCTCTTCCAAATGAGGATATTTAAAAATTCAAATTCTAATATTGTCCCCCAGATTAATATGCTTGTTTTTTTAATAATTTACCTTGCTTAGATATTGAAAAGATGTCCAGATATTGTACTGGTTTCACAGACCATGTCCATTTATGCCGCACCTTTATTTATTTCAGTCTTTTTCTCTTTTATTTTGATGCCTTTCATAGATGTTTAAGTTCAGTTTCAGATCTGTTGACCATGTAGGCACAAACCTGATCCCTCTGTATACCCTCCAAAAACTCCACAATGCAAATATTAGGGATGGTTCCAAAAATGTCTTAGCTGAATTTCTCCCTGGATTTTGGCCCTTCTGATTATATATCTAATTCTCAATGTGGCCAAATCTTAAATGTGGTGACTGAAGACATAAATAGATGAGACAGATCTCTCTACAAGCCTGAGAAAAGCCTTAGGTTTATATATACCTCAAAAATAATAAAAGCAGTACCTGCAACTTTAAGAAATGAGTGTCCTCAATGATCATTGGAACTACAACAGCATTGCCAGTTGAAGCCCTGGTTTCTATCAGTAAAAGGGAGGAAGTGGGGCCCTTTCCTGGGCTGTTTTGGCCTTTGAGGTTGAATTCATTGGACCAGGCCCAGCAGCAATCCCCAGGCAACTAGCTACCACATAACTTACATGTCTCGCCCAGGCTTTGCTACTGTTCATCATCAGTCACCCCATGAAAGCCAGTTTGGTGTAATCATTAGAGTTTCAAACTAGGATTTGAGAGAACCAAGTTCAAACGGTTGGATGTTTGAGTTTTGCAAAACAACAATGAGCCCAGGATTAAGATTCTTTCAAGAAGTAAAACCTTTACTTAACCTTGAGAGACATAGAACACATAACTACTTAGGTATATTGTACATGTCTCTCCCAGTCTGCAGCAGATCTATCAAGCACCAAAGAAAAGAACAAGCAAAACTGAAAGCAGAAGAAACTTCTAGGCACAATCGCATAGAATTTCCACCCTCCGGGTGGTACCTGGAGATTTCCTACTATTACAATTGATCTCCAGATGACCAAGATAAGTTCCCCTGGAGAAAATGGCTGCTTAGGAGTCGACTCCATGGCATTATAACCTGCCTCCCTTCACCATAGGGTTGCCAGGTCTGGGTTGGAAAATACCTGGAGACTTTGGGGGTGGATCCGGGAGAGGGCGGGGTTGGGGTAGGGGAGGGACCTCATCATGATACAATGCCACAGAGTCCACCCTTCAAAACAGCTATTTGCTCTGGGGGAGCTGATCTTTGTCTGCTGGAGATCAGTCGTAAAAGCGGGAGCTCTCCAGTCCCCACCTGGAGGCTGCAACCCTACTTCTCCAAACCCCAGCCTCCACCCCCAAAATCTCAAAGTATTTCCCAATCCAGAGCTGGCAAACCTAATCATCACCCCCTTGAGCTATTGAATAACCCTTTGAATACTTCCCCAGTTCTGCAGAGTAATTCATTGATATTGTTACTCCAGCACAAATCCCCACTCTGTCATGGAAGCTTACTGGGTGATGTTGGGCCAATCACACACACTCATCCTCATCTATCTGGCAGGGTCGATGTGAGGATAAAATAGGAGAAGAAAATGATGTAAGCTGCTTTGGGTCCCTGTTGTGAAAGGTGAGACATAAATGAAGTAAATAAACAATACATATAGCTGAAGAAGGGGGGCAGATAAAGTTAAGTTGTCCGGTGGTGGAAAGAAGAGAAACAGGCAAGAAAAGGAGAGATGCTATAAGGGCTTTCAGAAGGTAAAGATAAATGGTTGTGTTTGTTTGTTTTTACATACCCCCTTGCAATCCTTGTGGGATCCCAGTTATATTTTATAAAGTAAGAATGACATATCCCAAATCCTTTATTATTTAATTTGGACATTTTGTACAGAAAGAAGTCTTGACTTCCTTCAGGTCATAATGTCTTTTTTCCTCCTATACATTGCTGATGAATGTGTGAGTAAAATACTACACCCAAAAGAATCTTGATACAATCTTATATCCACTTTTATGCCACTTCAGGGTAACATGCATGGCTCTCTCTTCTGTCACTTTTTCTAACAACAACCCTTTGAGGAAGAGAGAGGGAAGGGCTTAATATCACCCAGTGAACCTCACAGCTATGTGGAGAAGAAGAAGAAGAAGAAGAGGAAGAAGAGGAAGAGGAGGAGGAGGAAAAGGAGGAGGAGGAGGAGATTGGATTCATACCCCCGCCCTTCACTAACCAAAGGTGTCTCAGAGTGGTTTACAAACTCCTTTCCCTTCCCCTCCCCACAACAGACACCCTGTGAGGTAGGTGAGGCTGAGAGAGCTCTTGATAGAAATGGCTCTTTTTTCAAGAACAGCTCTTATCAGAACTACGGTTTGCCCAAGGTCATCCAGCCAGGTGCAAGGAGGAGTGGGGAATCAAACCCACTTCTCCCCGATTAGAGCCTGCAGACTTAACCACTACACCAAATTGGCTGTTTTAATTTTAAGTCCAAATTTTTAACTGCTGCACCATACGATTCATATAACTATTATATCAACATTTGGGTGGGGGGTTACAGTGTTTTGTCAGAGTCCACATGTGTGTCAGTAATATAGAAGGATAAAGGGGGGGTGGAGAGGTGAACTACACAATTAAAGTTGTTGCAAGTCAGATATGCTTCAATTGCAAAAATAATTTGGGAAATTCCCCTAGTTAAACAATATTAAGGAGGAGTGGAAGGCAACACGGAACAAACTTCTAAATAAACCTAGGAACTGATGGAGGAAAATCCACTCATCCTTATGCAGATTCCTTTTTAAAGAGACATCTGTGGATTTTTTAATCATTGGATTGTGCAGAAAAATGGGTTTATACTGAGGAAAGAGGACAACTATGTGTATTGGGCACATTGATGCATCCAGGATCAAAAATGGAATCAATGATGAGCCATGCCAGTGTGCACCATGGGAACTGATTCTGTGTCTTCTGTAGATGCTGGCATATTATTATCCCAAGAAGACAACCACAACCTCCTAAACATATGCCCTCTGTCTCAATTTCTGGATCACAAAACAGTCTGTAGTTTGGCTCTCCTCTGGGTCAAGCAACAAGAAGCATAAATTAAATGGCATAGTGGTATGATCTGAACAGTTTTTGCCCAAGCAGTATTTTAATAATCAGAAAGCCATCCATGTATAGTTATGATAAATTGCTTTGCTACAGGGTAATATAAACTTTAACAAGTGTGATGAATATTTCTGCTTCACCAAGAAAAATGAAGTTGCAGAGACTGCTTAAAATATATGCATCAAAAGGAATGAAGATGAAAAAAAAAATCAGAAGGCAGCCAAAAATATGTGCTTCTGTATATTAAAGCACAGAATAAGTTTCCCCAGATTCCGAGTTTAAACATATTCCTCTTCAAAGGACAAAAAAGAAAAAAGAAAAAGAGGTACAGTATTTGATGGTGGAAGCAAACCATGTTTTTTGGGGAAATGGTTTAGCTATACCTGCAGGGCTCTTTTTGTAGCAGGAACTCCTTTGCATATTAGGCCACACACCCCTAATGTAGCCAATCCTCCAAGAGCTGACAGAGCTCTTCTTACAGGAGCTACTGTAAGCTCTTGGAGGATTGGCTACATTAGGGGTGTGTCGCTTAATATGGAAATGAGTACTCTGGCTTGTGGCACTCCAAGAGGCCTATGTAGGAAAACGAGGTTAATTCATTCATCTGATTAAAATGAAGGGCATTTACCTAATATGGTGCTTGTCTCTGAACATGTCTTCTTGTGCAGATATTGGGCACCATTTACTATTCTAGGTCCTGCTATACCCATATGTCAAATGGCATGAGATCCTGGCCTGTGCTGATCACTATGGTGTGAAAACCATAACCCATGTGAATCCACAGCACCAAAAGGGCAAGCCACATCATATGTAAGAGGGGGGGCAAGTTGCCCTTTGTTGATGTCTTCCACAAGTGGGTGAATTTATTTGTTTATTTGCTTTTTTCATACCCCCCCAATAACTGTTGCTCACCCTCTTCGTGGTTTGAGTGTTGTATGTTTATTTTATTGAATTATTTTATATATTATTTTAAATGCTGTTTTAATGTTAAAATGTTTTCATGTTCACTTCCTTGGGGGTCCCATTTAGGTGGAAATGATTTAAATGAATAAACAAACCTTCTACCCTTTGCTGCTGGTTGAATGAACAGCAGAAGCAAAAAAAGGAAAAGGAACTGACATTGCACAATGCTGTGACATCATTTCTGGTTAAAAACCCAAAGCATCTCTGCCTCTCTCTGCCTCTCTCTGCCTCCCTCTGCCCCCCCTCCCTCTGCCCCTCCCTCTCCCTCCCTCTCTCCGCCCCTCCCTCCCTCTCTCCGCCTCTCTCTCTCCGCCCCTCTCTCCCTCTCTCTCTCTCCCTCCCTCTCCCTCTCTGTATTGCACAATACAGACCTTCCTGTTACGTTGACCCCAGTGTGTGGTGCTTCCCATTCTCTGCTGGGGGTGACTGCAAAACCACCCCTGCCCCTATTTAGGCAGAAATTTTCTTGGGAGCAAAGAGGAGTTTTTCTTGAGATATCTGTATGCCACCTTTAAAATCCCTTAAAATGGCTTACAGTTAAAACAGCCTGTAATAATAACCAATACCGACAACAACATAAATCAAGACTTCTACACGGATAAGAGTTCACTTTTTAAAAGCTTTCTTTCTTTTTTTTAATTGCAATATGCTTTTATTTATTTTTTCTGTTCTTTTTTTAAAAATCTTTCTGCAATAATAAAAAAAAAAGTCTTTAGCACCCAGGAGAGAACTTTGTAGATCCAAGGGCAATGAGTTCCAAAGAACAGCTACTGAATAGGACTTTGTGTGGGTCCCCATTAGGTGTATCTCTGAGATGGCAGGTTCCCACATATAGCCTCCTTGGGCAACCCTATAGTTCAACAACATCATTCTCATAATTAGGGTTGCCACCCCAAAATCTCCCGGAATTTCCTAACTCAGAGTTCAAAATCCTATAAGGTCTGGAGGGACTAGAAAAACTGGAAACAGAAAGCCCATGGCATGAAAGATCAGTTTAATTAAAGAAAAAATGTTTGAGTCACAACCATACTCCGAGTCAGTGCAATGAATATATAAAAGGAGCTTATATTCTGAAGCCTCAAGAATGCAGAGAACATGAGGATAACCATAGGAGGCCTCTGTCCTTAGGAGCTGGAAACCAGTTTTTCACCCTAGGCTAATTTCCATTATGTAGAGGCTTAGGGAAAAAAACCTATTTTTGGCCACACTTATCCTCTTTATCCCACCTTAAGGACTCTTTTTTAATGGGAGGGTCTTCAGAGGTCACTGTCACATGAACTCATTTATAGGACATACAACAGACGTTTACAATTGCAGGGATGACGGAAAGTTTACCGGGAGATCAGCACAGAAGAAACATCTAGAGAATAATCTAAAAAGGCTACCAAGTGAGCTAATGGAAGGGTATAGCCAAACAAAGAGCATAGTCATAGGGAAGGGCAGTAATTCAGGCTGTCTCTGCAACAGGAAGAGTTGAACGTTTAAGAATGACCTGCTTGTCTTGAGCAGATTTGCACACAGACCTCTGAAAGCATGTCAGCCGGGTTTAGTACATGCATCTCTGTACTGTGGAAAGTATGCCCAGGAGAGGACTATTTCACTCTTCTGTCATACACAAGGGGGTACATATGCATTGGCTGCTATTTTTTTCTTTGCCATCTTTGTTTGGAGGCATCTTCAAGGTCCTACTTCTGTCTGGGTTCTGTGGATGCATTGGTGAACTTTATTGATTTCATTTCTAGTGAGACTTCGAAGCAGCCATTGCAAAAAAGGACAAGAAAATAGAGTTTATTGTGCCGAGAGGCACCTCGTTGGGGAAAAAAAGAATAAGTACAAAAATGTGTCTGGAATGGAATTTAAGTACACCTATTTATGGCAGAAGCTGCATCTCTGATAAAGAGGTGCATTAACAACACAGTAAAGGGTGCTCAGCACATGGGTAGCCTTCACCCAGGTAACAACCACACTCTCATCCCTGTGTGAATGGTTTGTTAAAAAAAACACACCACCCTTTATGGGGTTTAGGAAAGCATCTACAGTGGGAGAGGGACTGCTTCTGTACATGAGGACATCCATGCTTGTAAGCATGTGTGCTGATTACTCTTTTCAAATTTTGTATCCGCAAAATCTTCCTGGAAGTATGAAACGAAAGCATAAAAGCATATTAGTCCAACTCAAGTACTTAAATACATTCATTCTCTTCAATCATATTCACAAAGCAACCTTAAAAATTACAAAGCCAGAGACAAACTGTGGATTTGATAAAGTTTCTTTTAAGGACAACATAATGGCCCAGCTCATGGCTATCTACCTATGTGTTCTAT
The DNA here is from genome assembly GCF_001447785.1 of Gekko japonicus. Taxonomy (NCBI): domain Eukaryota; kingdom Metazoa; phylum Chordata; class Lepidosauria; order Squamata; family Gekkonidae; genus Gekko; species Gekko japonicus. Next base: position 316,133 of record NW_015167082.1, read on the forward strand.
GAGAGACCCAGTTTGGTGTAGTCGTTAAGTGTGCAGACTCTAATCTGGGAGAACCGGGTTTATTTTCCCACACCTCCACTTGCAGCTGCTGGATGACCTTGGGCAAGCCATAGTTCTTACAATAGCTATTATTGAAAGAGCAGTTTCTGTCAGAGCTCTCTCAGCCCCACCTACCTTGTAAGCCATTCTAAGACTCCAAGTGAAGGGCGGGGTATAAATCCAATCTTTTCTTCTTCTTCTTCCACAAAAGGGATCTGTTTGGCAACCTTTTCACCCAGAGGGCTTGCCAACCAGTTAGAATTTTATGGATCTGGCTAGAGTGGTGTGTTCTTGGTTTGAAATGGAGGATTTGCAGGCAAAAGAAAAGCAGCCAACTTTTTGTTTCTGTTAGTACTCATGAGCATGACCTGGCATAGTGTACATATCATGCAGTACCTATGCACAAGCTGTTATATTGAACTATATTATGGAAAAGTGGCTATATTAGTGGTGGGTACATAACTGCTGTGGAACCACTGAGGTTCTATATTTAGCCATAACTCCTAAGACTGGAAACAATAAAAAAAAAATTAAAACATCAGTCACAATCAGTAGTACATTGATCAAAGCAATCTGTTAAAACACTCAAGAATATCATCAAAGCTAAGCAGGGGAGGTTAAAACCTATTCCGTTGAGGATCTGGGGGGGGGGGGCGGAATAAATAGCATTACCAGCCATAAATTAAATAAACAAGTCAGTGAAAAGCCTGAGTTAAAAAGAGATGTGTTTGCCTGAGCTTTAACTGACTAGAATAGGTAGAAGTAAATAATTGTGGAGACAGAGCTCCAAAACACTGGTGCCATGACAAATGTGATTCTGTCTCTGGTAAACACCCACCATACCTGAGAAGATTGGGGTATTCAGACAGAATCATGTGGATAGGAGCTATCATGTTCCTCTCAGGACCCTTCACTGTCTCTTTCCTCTGTCCTGTCACTTGCTCCAAGACAGCAAGCAGCTGCATGTTTGTGAGGAATTCCTACCTCTTTGGGGAAACTCTTCCTCCCAAATTTCTTCCTCAGTTTTTTGGGGTCCCTGGTAGAAACTGCCATCACTCAAGGTATCCCTACACCCCAAAATCTTCCTGGTACCTCAGGTCAAAGGAAGGTGGGATGTGTGAGCGTGGGCAAGCAACTAGGTGAGTGGATAAGGGTTCAAGCAACCAGTCCAAAAAGAACTCTATGTCTCCAGAGAGAAACTCCTCTTTTCCCATATGGATTATTGCAATTATACCCCTTCCGTCACCACAGGGTATGGCCATTACCCAATAGTGAGAGAGTGGGGAGGCGTGCCCAATCTCTGGTTACCATGTGTTGCCAGGCAAGGTATATCTTGATTGGCTAGGAGTTGGAAATCCTGTCTGTAGTTCAGTATCTCCAACTCCAGCCTCTTCAAGTGTCCATGTGTCATGTCAGGGAATGCTTTTGATGTGCTAATATACTGGGCATAGCTCTTTCCCATGCTTGGGAAGGCGCCTGCATGTCTCTCTGCCCCAGCAAAGGTGTCAAAGTGTCTTGTATATGGATATGAGGCCTGGCCATTTGGATGGCCATCTGCACAGGTGACAGAAGTCACACGGAACTGTCAACAGCTAAGGCCATCTGGCCCAGAAAGGAAGAATTCAGAAAAGACTTCTTCTGTATAGACTCAGCATGGGTTCTGTAAGGGAAGATCATGTCTCACTAACCTGTTAGTGTTCTTTGAGGGAGTGAACAATCATGTGGACAAGGAGGCCCAAAAGATGTTGTTTACCTTAACTTCCAGAAAGCTTCTGATAAAGTTCCTCATCAAAGGCTCCTAAGTAAGCTCAATAGTCATGGGATAAAAGGACAAGTCCTTTTGTGGATCAAAAACTGGCTAATTAATAGGAAACAGAAGGTGGTAAGCAGTGAAGTGGCTAAATTTGTGGATAACACGTTGTTCAGAGTGCTGAAAAGCAGGGAGGATTGTGGGGTACTCCAAAGGGTGAGGATGGGCGAGTGGGCATCAACATGGCAAATGGGGTTCAATGTGGCCAAGTGCAAAGTGATGTGCACTGGAGCCAAAAATCCTAAATATAAATACACATTGATGGGGTCCGAACTGGCAGAGACTGACCAAGAGAGAGATCTTGGAGTCATAGTAGATAACTCAATGAAAATGTCGAGACAGTGTGTGACTGCAATAAAAAAGGCCAATGCTATATTTGGGATTATTAGGAAGCGAATTGAAAACAAATCAGCCACTATCATAATGCCCCTATATAAATCAATGATGCGACCTCATTTGGAATACTGTATACAGTTCTGGTCACCACACCTCAAAAAGGATATTATAGCATTTGAAAAAAGTGCGGAAAAGGGCAACTAGACTGATAAAAGGTTTGGAACACTTTCCCTATGAAGAAAGGTTAAAACGCTTAAGGCTCTTTAGCTTGGAGAAATGACAGCTGAAGGGTGACATGATCAAGGTTTATAAGATTATGCATGGGATAGAGCAGATAGAGAAAGAAGTACTTTTCTCCCTTTCTCACAATACAAGAACTCATGGGCACTCAATGAAATTGCTGAGCAGTTGGGTTAGAACAGATAAGAGGAAGTACTTCTTCACCCAAAGAGTGATTAACACATGGAATTCACTGCCACAGGAGGTGGTGGCAGCTTCAAGCATGGACGGCTTCAAGAGGAAATTAGATAAACCTATGGAGCAGAGGTCCATCAGTGGCTATTAGCCACAAGGTATAGGATTCTTGGTGCTTGGGGGTTAACTGTGGGAGGGCTTCTAGTGTCCTGGCCCCACTGGTGGACCTCCTGAGGGCACGTGGTACTTTTGGTCACTGTGTGACAGAGTGTTGGACTGGATGGGCCATTGGCCTGATCCAACATTGGCTTCTCTTATGTTCTTATGTTCCTCCAAACAAATCAGCTGTTTTAACTCTTAACTCTTCACTTCCCCATAAGAGGGAAGAAATTGCCCTTGTGCAATGTTAAACACCTGAAGACATCCCCTCCAGTTCTGTCCATGAGAACACATTGTATGAATCAAAAGAAAGTGCCTTGGATCCCGCCCAGACCATATCTAAATATCTCCCAGTTGAAAAATCAAGCAAGCAAGAGGCCTTGAAATTGCCCAAACAATAACGGAAAATTTATGAGTACAAGCACAATAGCATGAACCTTGCCTAATTAGCAATAACAAAGATAGTTTAAAAGTCCAGCCTGAACCTTGTCCAATTAGATTCAAGAATATCCACAGTGTTTCACTTGTGCCAACAAATGTGAGGGGGATCCCTTTTAACTAGACAAAATCCCCATTAATCAGGCCAAATTTTCAAAGCCTGCCACCCATTCCTCAAATCAGTTCATCTGAGGTACACAGAGTGAGGGGCTCTATAAAAGGGGAGCTGAATATACTCTTTTGTGTAAACCCTTAGCACCAGAACCCAGAGTCCCTCAGACTCTGTACCTGCCCCTAGTTGTCACAGCACTGCTATTGTGCATATGCATCCTTAACTCAATAACTACACACTCATAGTAGGCTTTCAAGGAGAATGTATATCCATAATGCTGGAATAAAGACACTTTAAACCCGTGTTCACAGTTTGTTAACCTAAATATAGGACTCAACTCTTGGGGTGTGTCCCATTCACTTCTGCAGTGCACACACATGTAGGGCTGCCAAATTCCCCCAGGGGGCAGATTTTCCCCCGCTTTCGAGCCCCGCTTTCCGCTCCCACGGAATTGGGGCCCGGGGGAAACCCCAACCCCGCATGCGCGTCACCCAGAAGTGACGTCGCATGCTGGGGGTGGGGCCACGCCATTTGAGGGGAAAACTCTGTGCGACGTCACTTCCGGGTGATGCGTGCGCACGTTCCAGACGCCGGCCGGGAGCCCCCCGCTCCCGGCCAAAACATATTCGGCAACCCTACACACATGTCATTTCTCTCATTTTCTTCCTTTGCATTCTCCATCAGTAACATAAAAAAATTAGAGATCTTTTAGGTAAGAAATGGGTGCAAGTACCACACTGCAAGAAGAACAAATCAGTCAATCCTAAAAGAAATCAACCCTGATTGTTCCCTGGAAGGCCAGATAATGAAACTGAAGCTCAAATACTTTGGCCACCAAATGAGAAGGGAGCACTCACTAGAGAAGACCCTGATGCTGGGAAAGATTGAAGGTCAAAGAAGACAGGGACGGCAAAGGATGAGATGGTTAGACAGTGTCATAGATGCAACGAACATGAAATTGAGCACACTTCAGAGGACGGCGGAAGACCGGAAGGCCTGGTGGGAGCTGTTCCATGGGGTCGCGAAGAGTCGGACTCGACTGTGCGACTGAACAACAACAAAAAAACACATTATTTTTAGCTTACTTCACATGCATGCAATGTTTATTATCTTATATTCTAATAATCAAGTGAGGTATAATCTGTGAGTACGTAAATCTATGGATCAGGACCATACTGGTATAAACCAGATAGCTCTGTAAACTTGGCTGACATCCTGTTTGCCCCCCAAAAATCTGAAATCGTTAAAAGATTCACATTGGGAAAAAGGTAGCCTGTTGCCTTGTGGTCCTGGAGTTGGTCCTGGAGAAAGACAGTCTGTGTTAATTTGTAGTTTCTGGAAAGAACTGATCTGAAGAAAGCCTTGTAATTTGAAGAAAATCTTGGGCTATACATGAAGCGCACAGAAAGTCCAAGAAAAATAGACACAGAGACTTTAACTGAACCTTCAGCTGGATGGCCCAGGCTAGTGTGATCTCATCCGATCTTGGAAGCTTAGTAGAGTCAGCCCTGATTATTATTTAGATGGGAGACCACCAAGGAACACCAGGGTCACTACACAGAGGCAAGCAATGGCAAAGCACCTCTGAATGTCTCTTGCCTTGAAAACTCTAGGGGGTAGCCATAAGTCAGCTGTGACTTTCCACCACTATCCAACTGGAGCAGAGGACACAGAAGGTAATTGGTGCACCAGCTGTTTCAGGTGAACCAGGCAGAATCCCTCAGCTTGCTTCGTACTCCATGAACCTAATACAGATTGATATAAAATTTCAAGGTCTTTGCCTGACTTACAGAGCTTTCTATTTTCAGTTGGATTCAGCTAGCTTAACTTGGCTCATCATCTCATGTTGGCCCCTGACCTCTTAGCTCCACTAGTTCTGGTCTGCTTGGTTTTTCATCACAACATCACCACCTGGCCATAGTCTTCCATCTTAACTGTTACATTCTTTCTGCTTTTTTTCCTTGCACTTTGACACTCCTGCTATTTACTCTCACCGGGAATTTAAGTCAATTTATTATCACATTATTTGTAATCTCCCAGAAATTTCACTCTTTTGACTTTACCTCATTTTTATACTTCACACATACTTCCTTCTGTTCCAGCATCTCCCCAGGGATTTTCCAATAAACATTTTGAATACATTTTAATCTGTATATCAATATATTGCTTAGATTGTGACGACGATAGGATAATAATCATAAAGAAGTCATTACCAGTTACAGCTAGTGTTATTTTGTATTTATTTAAGACATTTACATCTCATTTCCTCCTTCCCCATGGGACCCAAAGTGACTTACGGCATTGTTCTGTTTCCTCCATTCTTGGCCCAAGGTCATTAAGTGAGCTTCCATAGCAGAGTGGGGATTTGAAAGTGGTTCTATTGACTATCAACAAAAAGGTGAATGTATCTGCATTACCTCCCAGCTCCTAGTATGTATGTATGTGAGCTAGAGAACCTCAAGCTCAGCCCAACCCTCTCACATTCCTTTGACTGAATACCTGTTGTCTTGTTTCAGGCATTCCCAGGAGAGAGTGAAATGGCAGATTCCATGCTTTAATCCAGCACTTATGGACACACAGGAGACCATTCCCTTTGCAAAGGATCAATTTGCACACAGGAACATCTTTTGGTCTTGCTTGTTCTCTCGGGAATGTATGCTCAGAGGCACTCACAGAGGGGAGTCAGAATGTTAGAAAATGAAGCTGCCAGCACCACATTCAGAAAGAATTGCTACTTGCCTCAGAAGATTTGATGAGCTGCAGACTGGAAGACTGGGTTTAAATTGTTTCAGTTCTCTTGTATTTGTTCTGGATTTTAATTTGCTCACAGCCAAGCTTCAGCTGAAACCTAATATGCTCATCTTAATTAACTGCATGGAGTTCTTGTTTGCTCTATCAGCTGTGGTCTTGCCAAACTTCTCTTCCTTCCCCTTCTTGCCAAAATATTGTTTTGAAAAAGTCAAGGAAGACGTGAGAGGAAAAGGACCAGAAGGCACACAACATATCAAGAGGCTAGTGAGGTTCAAAACTGGTGTGGAGCTTAATTGACCTGCTATTTTACTACTTCCTTAAAAGCAGAGTTCCACTAAAGATTAACAAATCTATCTACCATTCGTGGCCAAGAAGGCAAGTCATAAGATTGGCTAGGAAAGGACAGATAATAAGCCAGGAGAGGAAGGATGTACACTGAAGAATGAGCAGATCTGTCATGCCAAGCCAAACCCAGGATGTGGTGGCCAAGAGTGTCTTCTACTGGAGACATTTTGCTTTGCCATCTGTCTCCATTCTTAGACTCAGCTGACGGGCCATGTTAATCCTTGTTTGTATAACAAGCATTTGGACTAGCATAATTTGCTCTGCAGTAGGCTGTCCTTAAAGAAAACCCAGAAATTTTAACTTGTCAGGATAGAGCTGCCTGATTTATATCTGGGGCTAGATACCTTGGGAACATATCTCACCTACCACATTTACTCAAAAGGAAGGTAACAGGGTGTCTGTTGTGGGGAGGGGAAGGGAAAGGAGTTTGTAAAATGCTCTGAGACACCTTTGGGTAGTGAAAGGCGGGGTATAAATCCAATCTCTTCTTCTTCTTCTTATGAATGTAAGACAACCCCCGCCCCTAAAAATGGTACATACCATTTTTTTCTTACTGGACATAAATGTAATCTCTATGTGAATGTAAGATGACCTTCTTTGGGGGGGGGGTGTCTGTCTGTTTTTCTATGGCATACCTGGACAAAAAATTAGTCTCACATTGGAGTAAATACTGCATTTTAAAAACAGTTACAGTCGGTTTCTGAGTTCAGTTCAAAGTGCAGGTCAGAGCAGATTGGTCATTAAGGCTATTGGGGAAAGTCCCAATGGGCCAATGACCTAGGAGGGGTGCCTCCTTGCCACCCCCAAAACCCAGGAGAGTAGCCACCTGCTGAGATCACTCTTCCCCTTCCCCAGGATGTCATAACATCCTGGGGAAGGGGTATAGGGTTGTCAATTCGGGTCTGGGGAATTCCTTGTGATATGAGGGTACATCTGTGATGGACAGGAAAGGAGGCTGTCGTTATTGGAGCCTATGGGAGTGTTGCTCCAGGGAAACACATCAGGAGTTCAGTTCCGGTCTGCCTCAGTGAGAGTGCAGAAGGAGTTCAAAACGAGCAGACAGAGTGAAGGGTAGCTCTGCTTGGTAATGTGGCAAAGTAGTTTATCTCTGCTTCTGAGAGAAAATAGAATACCCGATTGTTAGGTTTATTCCATTTCGATCGACTTTTTAGAAAGGGGAGGCTGGTGTGGGTGGAATCCTGTGTGAGAGGGTCCAACCTAGTGGCTAGTCCACAGGTCATTTCGGGGGGGGAACGCGGGGGAACGTGGTTCCCCCGGGTGAGGCGCAGGGGGCGGGGCACATGATGAAGCCTGCCCCCTGCTTCCGGCCGCCCTGCTTCCAGCCCTCATTCAGCCAGGAGGAGGCAGGAGAAGAGGGAGGGTAAGTTGCTTCCTCCCCGCCTCTCCCCACCCCTGCCTGCCTGGGGCCAGGGAGGGGCTTGGCGGGGCTTCCTCGCACTCCCGCTGGCCTTGCAGGTCCACCGCCGGGCCCCTGATGTCAGGGGGTGTGGCATATGCTAATGAATTGTGCTAATGAGTTCCCCTAGCTCTTTTTCTATGAAATGACACCTGGGCTAGTCAATAAAAGCCTGGTTATGCCTAAAAGTATCTAAGAAAATTTAATCTACTGACTGAAGCCATAACTAGTGTCAATTAATGTGCCTCAGCCAGGCTTCTCTTTTGTTCACCTGGGACCTGTGCTGCTTATCTGTTCTTTGAAACCTACTCATAAAAAAATAATTTTTTTCTGTTGTTTATACACCTCTCCTACCTCAGTGACCTCTGTATTCTACTTGTGCACCACAAAACGTACCTCACAGGAGTGAACTCAAAGCCTATACACTTGCTACCTATGGAACACCTGGTAACTGAGGGGAAGCTTTATAGTTTAAAATAAACCTTGTTCACTAAAAATCATAGGAGGCTGTGTGGGTCCCCTCAGTTGATTGAAATAGCCTGTCATAACATCCTGGGGAAGGGAGAGACCTCAGTGGGGTATAATGCCATAGAGTCCACCCTCCAAAGCACCCATTTTCTCCAAAGGGAATTGATGATTAGTGCCAGTTTGGTGTAGTGGTTAAGTGTGCAGACTCTAATCTGGGAGAACTGGGTTTGATTCCCCACTCCTCCACTTGCACCTGGCTGGATGACCTTTGGCAAGCCATAGTTCTGAAAAGAGCTGTTCTTGAAAAAGAGCACTTTGTGTCAGAGCTCTCTCAGCCCCACCTACCACACAGGGTGCCTGTTGTGGGGAGGGGAAGGGAAAGGGAAAGGAGTTTGTAAGCCGCTCTGAGACTCCTTCAGGTAGTGAAGGGCGGGGTATAAATCCAATCTCTTCTCTTTCATCTCTGCAGTCTGGAGATTAGTTGTAATTCCAGAAAAATCTCCAGGCCTCACCTGGAGGCTGGCAACCTTTGGTAGGCAATAGGCTATCCCAGTGTGAGTCAATGGCTCCTTCCTCCTGTGACAGGTGGGCAGGAGCTGGTTACGTAGCACAGGCAGCATAAGTTACTCTTTGTATGTCTTCCCTGGTGCTCTGCCTGAGACTCCCCCAAAATCATATAGCTGTTATACAAGTTTGGCTTTGTGACATTCTCCTCTGAACAGTTTGATGGAAAAAGTTTTAAAATGCAGAGTTTAGATAGGAATTGCTCCATTTATTAAAGGGTAAGTTTTGGTGCCTATTGACTGTTTTTAAGAAAAAAATATATTGCAAAATAACATGGTAAACCTGTGCTATGCTGATTAAACCAGGTGGTTTGGGAAGAGAAGTCTCAAGGCATAAAAGCCACATAATATTTAAATCAGTCACCTGTAAATAAATGGAAAATATCTACAGGTGATTCATGGGCACTTTACCCAAATAATGTCAATAAAATAAGGATCAACACAGGAGACTGCACAACATTTCTGGAATTGTCTTGCCTTTCATCATACTCTCTTTTGTACCTGAGGCACACTTGAGAAGAAGGGAGATGAGAGGAAAGCCACAATCATGTGGGAAAATTGGCTGCTTTTGATTGCCTTATCTGAGGGTAAACCAGGCACTTTGCAAAATAGGTTGTAGGATTCTACAGGAGTATTTCTGTAAACTAACCCATCCTGGAGGGACCGAAGCATTGTACAGGAATAAACTGGTTTGTAATCACACATTTACATAGTGAAATAGCCTCTGAATGAAGGATTATTATAATGCCTAAATGCCTAATTGAAACAAGGTACCACAGTTAACATAATAACAGCTTAATTTTGTCTTTTTTATCATCCCAAAATGTGGATCCTGAGTTAATGGTGGTAGTTGGGGTGGGTGGGTGGGAGCACACCATAGAATGTAGGTAGAAAGCTAATAATGGTATTGTCTCACATAAGCGGCTTATGTAAATGCAGCACAGTAGAGCTCCATTTACTGTAAAGCTTTCAAATAATTTGTAGGGTTTTTTAAAAAAGCTTTCTCTTTTAATCTGGCATTGTATTGTAGGACATCACCTTGCCAATATTAAAGTGAGAGAGTGCTATTCATCAAAATAGCAAGGGCTTTGTTCCCACCAAATCAGAAAGTGCCTATCTGCATTGGCTGCTTTTAAAGAGATTTTCTCTTTCGTTCATCTGTTCCTCAATAATTTAGCCCTTAAAGTAAATTCTGAAGACTCTGTTCAGGCACAGGTTATGTTAAAAAACAGAGGATGGGGTATTTGGATAGAAAGGTGTTATAGAGAGCAGATACATCATACTCTACTGCAGTGTTTTAAACTGTTGGGTCACTTGCCAGTCCAAATTGGGTCACCGTAGAGTCTAAAAGGACTGGGAAGCCAGATGTTTTTCCTTTCTGAATTAATGTCTGTCAAGGGTTGTTTTTGTTTACATACGATGTCAATTCAGCTTTATTTATGGGATAATCTGAGGCCAGGACTGTACCCAAGTAATGTACAATACCATGGGGGGGGGGTTCAATATATATTCTCTGCCATAAAGAAGGACACCAACTGGCTACATGGGATTTTATTGAATATATATATTGACATATTCACCTCCATACAACAGTCATTTCTCCATCATCATGATGTATGACTAATTAAGCTCCAGACAATTTCCAGATGTTTTCCTAGGGTCACTCCTGCCATTAGCCAAGTTGAGGTGGCCCACTTCATGAAAGATTTGAGAAGAAAATTAAAGGGAAATTTTTTAGTTATTTAATTGTTAATGGAGTGGAAGGAGGATGCAGACAAATGCTATGTTTGTCTTCCTGCATGATAGGCACAGGGCTAGATTAGATTGAGGCAAATACTTTGCATCTCCTAGGGAAGTACTGTAAAATGCTACACTTATCCCTAGGACATCTCACAATGGTGAGGACTTCATTATTATAAACATATAAAGTTTGTTTATACTCTTCTATATGAAGACCATTGATATATCTAACTTACTACATCTACCCTGATTGGCGGCAGATGACTATGATCCCAAGAATAGAAATATCTTTTTAAAAAAACTTTGTATCTGGAGATGAAAAAGAGTGAACTTTGGTGTCATGGGGTATTGGGCCTCAGACCAGGACTTTGCCTTTACAGATGTGACATCATCCTATGCTGTTCTTCACTGGCTCATTCTCCTAATGCACAGCCTGTCACCCTTCACTTTACCTACAAGCCCACTAGCAACCATTCTTCAGTAAGCCCTGCTCAGTGTTCACCTCAGGGCATCCCCAGGAGTCTGGCACGTGTCCCAACGACCTGTAGGGTCTCTGCATTACAATGCTGCCTTGACATCCTTTCTTCAATACATTAATTGAAAAGGAATACAGACACGAGAATCTATCTATCTAATTCCCAACTTGCCCCCGGAGTGCGGATCGCTAAATCAGCGCTCCGGGGGCAGCTGGGGGGCTGGGGGAGGTTTGTGCACTCTTGGGGCAGTCCCCAGGGGTGCACAAAAATGTAAAAACTAAAAAAAAATATCGGGGGGATGTTTAAATCCCCCCGAAAATGAAAGAGCGCTCTGTGCGCCTGCGCACAGAACACTCTGCCGCCAACCTCGCCGCCGCCGCCGCCTCGGAGCCGCCCGGGGGGTGGAGGGGAGGTCCGGCTTTGCCGCTGCCGCCGCCACCGCCATGGAGCCGGCCGGGGGTGGGAAGACCGGCCTCGCCGCTGCCCCCGGCGCCTCCGCATCTTGGAAAACGAGCGGGGGGGATGGAGGCGGACACACTGGCGAGCGGCCTTGCCGCCGCCTCGGAGCCGGCCGGGGGGCGGGGGGAGGTCCGGCTTCGCCACTGCGAGCGGGGGGGGCCAGAGCGCGGGGAGTTGGGTGGATGGGTGGGGAGAGCA
>NW_015167082.1:327922-355998 GCF_001447785.1 Gekko japonicus
CGGAGGCCAGGTCTACCACTGTAGTGGGAATGAGTCGGTAGACCTGGCCTCCGGACTCCGGAGGCCAGGTCTACCACTGTAGTGGGAAGAAATGGGTAGACCTGGCCTGCAGAGGTCGGAGGCCAGGTCTACCACTGTAGTGGGAAGAAATGGGTAGACCTGGCCTGCAGAGGTCGGAGGCCAGGTCTACCACTTTTGTAGGAAGGTGTGGGTAGACCTGGACTCCGGAGGCCAGGTCTACCAATATAGTGGGAAGGGGTGGGTAGACCTGGCCTCTGGAGGGGGGGGCGCTCCAGGGCAGGGGGGTAATCGAGCCAGGGGGTGGACGGGGGTGGAGGAGATGGGAGAACCGGCGGTATAGGGGGGGAACTTACCTCCTCCTGCTGCTTCCTCCTCTTCCTCATAGTTGTGGAGTTCCCCCTCTCCCACGAGTATCGCGGGTCCCCCCCTTGTCTAATCTAATAGCCTAAGCTAGATTGTTGTATGTTTTTTTAACAATAAATATTCAAATAACAAGTCTAAGTGGTTTTTTTTGTTTTCGTATTATGCAGTATTCAAAAGTATTCTAATATCCAGTTGTCTGCTGTTTCATACATACACAATGAAAAAAAATGCAATGACATAAACTAATCACAAGACAGAAAGCTCATGAATGACAAGACTGGGGTGTGTATTTACAAAGTCATCAAAGTGAAAAAAGGTCCTTTTAAAATAATGGTATCAATAAGGATACAGACCTTGAACCAAACCAATATTTCCAAAAGCTGTGGAACATCCACTAAATGCCAAAATGAGCCTGGCAAGGCTTAGAACTCCACAATATGTCCACATAGGTGTGGCAATCCTTAAACTCTTTAAATTGAACTACTACTAACGCAGATCCCAGGTAGTCTCAGGCATTCCATTTCTTCATCAGAGAGTATAGTTCATGCAGTCTTCCTTTGATAATTCTATATTGGAGCTTATCATTAAACATCAAAAGCACTTTACACCTCCAAGGAGCATCAAAGCTTCAAAAACCGTGAGGAAAGCTTGGCACTATTCCTCATGGGTTTTTGAAGCTTTGTTGCAGTAGACAGTACCAATCTTGGTAGACCAATGGTCTGATTCAGTATAAGGCAGATTGATGTTTTCATATGTTCCTTCTGCCCTTACTCCTGGAGGATTTGCTCATCTCCTGTCTGGGCATTACCTGCTGCCACCAACTAATTGGGAGAAGTATCTCCAGCTAGAAGGACTAGTACTTCTAATACTCTTTACCATGTCACCATTTAAAAACTCATATTTTCTGCATTTCCTATTTCTCTTGCACTAGCTAATGCAGGAATGATCTATTGCACTTTCACAAATTTGCACTTTGGGAATGGCCCACTCACCCATGGCCCCTCAGGAAGGATATGTGCACAATCTTCTAGCATCCAAACTATAAGAAATTTATTAAACAAAATCTGTACACACATCAGGCTAAGCAAGTTTATAAAGAAATGGTGAAAACATGCAGTATTCTATCCCTAACTCCACACATACCCTAACAATATTGTTGCTAGGGGAGGCTATTAATTCTTGAGATTACCTCCATTCTCCAGTTTAGGGGATTCAATGAGTGATTAAAGTGAAGGATTTACTGCCAGAGGATGTAGTGATGGCTACAAGCTTTAAAAGGGGACTAGACAGATTAATCAGTCTCTACCACTCATGGTGACTCAAGGAAATCTCCACATTAAGAGGCAGTAAACCTTGGAATACCAGCAAAATCAGGGAACATCAGGGGAAGGCTTTGGCATCTTTGCCATCCTGTTGGACCTCCAAGGGAACTGGTTGGCCACTATGTGAGACAGGTAGCTGGACCACTGGACTGATCCAGCAGGACCCTTCTTACATTCTTATGTCTTTTGACACATGGTCAAGATGGACTCCTGATGTACAAGCTAGCTTTTCAGGCCTTGGAAAACAGAAGAGCAGAAAGGAACAAGACGTTTCTCAGGTGTGTTGAGATCTATCCTATATAGTCATTCATTTCTTCCTAGCCCCAAAGAGTCAGACACAATCTAGTATCTGGCTTCCTTAGTCTTTGTCCATGGGTCTAACATTCTAGCTAATCTTTTGTTCCATTCTGGCCAGGTCCATCTGCATAACTAAAGGCTGAATTGCTCTGTATTTGGGAGAGAGCTGACTAATGTAATTTAATTTTTCTCTTGACCAGTCTGTTACCAGCATTCTGAATCATCTGTACAGTGCAGCCCCAATTATTGAAATATTGAAGTGAATTCTAGGCGTTTCTCCACATGGCTGCGGGAAAAAACCCAAATCTATTCTTCTCTAGAGTGTAAAAAAAGAATAAAATTATAGAAACAATGATGACATTATTGATATTAAAACATGCCATAAAACATAATCATTCATAAAACACCAACATATCATGACGCAGCTAAAAACAATGAACTCTTCCATTAAAAAAAAAGCTTGAATGTGCCAGCCTGGCATCTAAAGGACATTGAAGTAGGCACAGGTGGCCTTCAAAGGGCAAGGTATTTTAAAAATGAAATTTGTCCACTGAAAAAGCCCTGTGACCGGTCACCACTGAGAAGACAACAGTTACTGGAAAAGATAATAATGCCAGGAAACATTGGAAGGCTGCAGTAAAAGATGAAGACCAAACATGAGATGGATTGATTCACTGAAGGAAGCCACAGCCCTCATTTTGCAAGAACTGGGCAAAGCTCTTAACAAAAGGATATTTTGGAGATCATGAATTCATAGGGTTGCCATAAGCAACTTGATGGCAGTTCATACACACACACACTGGTTACCACCCACCTCACCTATGGGAACATAATTGTGACTGGCAGTTTGGGCAGTCTGGGAGGCCATCTGCAGCTTTAAAGGTAAGAACTATCACTTTGGATTGTGTCTGGAAACAAATGGGCAGCACAGGGAAGATCATCTGAAGTGGAGCTCTGATGGGTGTCTTGACCATATGTCAAAAAACATAAGGATGTAAGAAGAGTCCTGCTGGATCAGTCCAGTGGTCTATTTAGTCCAACTTGGAGAACGATAGACTTCCCTCTTTGACCATAGTGCTGGGATCCCTTCGGTAGAAGTTATGTTTCCATATCAGAAGAGACTTACAGTCCTGTAAGAGATTTTCAGGTCTAGAGAAACTGGAGACAAAATAACATTAGAAAACTTTCCTATCCAAATTCTCAACAATTAAAAAGAAATCCAGTCTATAATACGTCTTATACACCAGGGAAATGAATGTAAAATCCTTCTAAGTAATGAAAAGTCTCCATATGTCACAATGGGTCTTGTATATAGATTGGAAGTGTCAACCTAGCTTGAGACACATGCTCAGGGACAGGGGAGAGAGTTCCTGTTTTTTTAAAAAAATCAATTATTTCACTTAAATCAGCCCTTAGCATAGTTGAATAAGACTCAGACTCACCAAGATAGCTAAGTATCTTCTGAAAATAGTCAGGGGAGCCTCACTTTAAACCATAAAATTGACAACTTTTACTTTTGCAGCTCCAATTTTAAGTTGAACTACCAACTCTGACAAAGAATCAGCTCAGAGAAAGAAACTTTTTCAGGGTTATCCTGTCATGTACATTAGCTACCAATTCTCATACACAAGTAAAGAGGCAAGAAAAAGGATTGAGCTGCTGAAAATTAGCACAGAAGGGTGCTAAACCCATTCCTTCTCTTCATATGGGGATGGGAACATGAAGCTGTCATATTAAATTGGGCCCTTAAGAACATAAGAGAAGCCATGTTGGATCAGGCCAATGGCCCATTTAGTGCAACACTCTATGTCACATAGTAGGCAAAACCCACTGCCATCAGGAGGTTCACCAGCAGGCCCAGAACTTCAGAAGCCCTCCCACTGTTGCCCCCAAGCACCAAGAATAAAGAGCATCACTGCCCTAGACATAGTGTTCCATCTATACCTTGTGGCTAATAGCCACTGATGGACCTCAGCTCCATATGGTTATCCAATCCCCTTTTGAAGCTGTCCATGCTTGTAGCTGCCACCACTTTCTGTGACAGTGAATTCCACATGTTAATTACTCTTTGGGTGAAGAAGTACTTCCTTTTTTTCTGCTCTAAGCCTACTGCTCCTTAATTTCATTGAGTGCCCATGAGTTCTTGTATTGTGAGAAAGGGAGAAAAGTACTTCTTTCTCTGCCTTCTCTACCCCATGCATAATTTTGTAAACATCTGTCATGTCACCCCTCAATTGTGGTTTCTCCAAAGTAAAAAGCCCCAACCTCTTTAACTTTTCTTCATAGGAAAGGTGTTCCATCCCCTTAATCATTTTAGTTGCCCTTTTCTGCACCTGTATGTGAGAGATAGGAGTGGGGGGAGGGAGAGAAAATAACTACTCTGTATCTTGGAAAGCACAGAACATATTGTGTTCTGTTTCTCCTTTACCTTAAAAAAAACAGATACTCAAAAGGAGGGGGAGGATCACCACTAATTTCCTCTCTTCAGAAAGATCAAAATCCAGAAAGGATCCCTTTCCTATTAGTTTCACATCACTTGTGAAACAGATAACATTGCAATAACATCTTTGAAATAAAATACTATCTTTGCGCTCATTGACACATTTGCTTTCTGGGTATTTCTTGCCTTTCTTTCACTTCCCCATAATATATCTTTCTCAAGAACACAAGTTCCCATGCTGTGCCCACTCTAGTCTGGGTGGAAGGTTCATATAGAGCAGGGGTGTCAAACTAATTTATTATGAGGGCTGGATTTGACAT
Source organism: Gekko japonicus (assembly GCF_001447785.1). Classification (NCBI taxonomy): domain Eukaryota; kingdom Metazoa; phylum Chordata; class Lepidosauria; order Squamata; family Gekkonidae; genus Gekko; species Gekko japonicus. The sequence continues at coordinate 332,686 of NW_015167082.1, forward strand.
AAATTGTACTTTGTCAAGCCAGGCCATGTGTGTCACAAAATGTAATGCCAGGTAGCAGAAATATAAACTTTATAAAGGACACAGACAAACACAATTAAAGATATTACAGCAGCTATTCCATTGGAGCCCCACATTAGGAGGGTATGTGTGTGTGTGTGTGTGTGTTAAAATTAATATTTCTCTGCAAAACGGAGGTTCCTTGTGTTTTTCGGTTTTATTCAAAGTTTATTTAAGTTTAATAGCCCATAGGCCATACACCATAAACAATTAAGAGTTTAGAAGAACAGGCTTCCGGTCTGGCTCCCGCGCATGGCGGACGCTTCCTCGGGTCGCTCCCGAGGGCGCCTCGCCCGCCCGTGGTGGAGGAGGGAATCCGCGCGAGCGGAGACCCGAACAAGCCCCTCAGAAGAGAGGAGCTCGGATCCGGGGCGCTTTAGGGCGCACTAGGGGGGAGTCGCTCTTTCGGCCGAGAGGTCGGAGAGCGAGGCTCCCGCCATGCCCTGCCCCAATGGACCTTGCTGCGTGAGCGACCCCGAACGGGGTTTAGCGGAGCCACCAGACGTCACCGAGTGATAAAGCGACCATCCGCAAAAGTGGAAAAGAAAAAGAAAAGATCGGCTTAACTGCGAGTTGTCAAAATGCAGAGGAAAAGAACTGAAAATTGTTTCCCCCCCCCTCCCAGTGAAAAAGGCGAAGAGGTTAATCCTCCATCTATACAAGCGCAAAAGAAAAGGAGGGGGGGGGATGAATTGAGCGGACAGTGATGTTTTCCTTTGATGTATTTGAAAGCGAGAAACTTGTCTCTCTGGAGCACATTTTAAGAACTTTCTAAAAGTAAACAAAAAAGAAAAGATGTCGGAGCTGGGCAAAAGCGAGCGGAGAAGGAGGGAGGGACTTCCGTCTGGGCGTTTGTTTGTGTGCAAGAGCCGGCTGTTGAATGTTTGGACTGTTTATGGCTGTGAATCCGACGGGAGTTTTGCAAAAAAGATAAGTTGGAATTGTGACAGCGAGAAGTGCCTGATAAGCGCTTATAAGTCAACAATTGCGAGGAGGACCCATAGAGAGTCTGGGAGCGAATATAAAAGCGAAAATGAAATTGATACCATTCTCGAAAATGGGGACCTCCGGGGCATGAAAGGAAGAGGATTTATAGTACATGAACTGAGCGTATTAACAACAACCCGAAGGAGGATCTAACAAGCCGGAAGGAGAAGACATCAGAGGAAGCTCCTCCACGCCAGCGATAGTAAAAGTATCCAGCACGCAAAGAAGCGGTTCTGAATGTGCACAGAAGAGACCCTTTTTACTAACAGAATCTCAAAGGAACATTACTAACATACTAACAGAGAATACATGTAACAGGACTAAGAAAAGAAGTTTGGCAACACACAGAAGAAGCCCAAGAAGATTAATTGGACATTACTAACAGTTTAATTTACCAGTGTATATATCACTCAGCTTTCTCTTTCTCCCACTGTCTACCCTTCCCTTTTTTTCTTTTAAGCGAAATACCTCCCCTTTTTAGGGGAGCCAATAAAACCTTTATTAATAAAAAGAGTTTAGAAGAACAGTAAAACAAAAGGTTGCCACATCCACAATACAATTTTGGCAGAGGCTGTTCAGAAGTAGTCTTAATCTTGCTGCATCAGGAAAAGATGAATATTTCAACACCCATTTTCTTAGGAATCTTTCTCTTGCTGCTGCATGTTTTGGACACTAGAAGAAAACATGGCATGCCGACTGCAGTTATTCCCAAAGCTTCCCCTCCCCCCCCCAAATATAAACTACAAATATAAATGGTCTGAGTCTAGGACCCAGGGGAAGAACATGAAATTGCTGAGCAGTACAAGCTTTTCTCCCCCCCCCCCACCCACGGTCTACTCAGAGTGGCAGTGGCTCTCCAGAGTCTCAGGGTTTTTTTTACAGGGTGCTTTGATATAATAATTTTGGGTGTCCTCTTCAGCACTTGTTCTGCTATTATTCCATTGGAGTTCCACATTAGGAGGGTGTCAGTGCTCTCTCTAAGCTGAGTTAGTGTTAAAAAGGGGCCCCTTTAAGTGCAGAGAGCTGGCGCCCCCCCCCCCCCGTGACCCAATCTCCGCAGAGATCGGATGCGCAGGAAACACCAGCTCCTTGCATTTAAAGGAGCCCCTTTAAGTGCAGAGAGCTAGCGCTCCCCCCACGCACCCAATCCCCGCAGAGATCCCCCCCGCAGAGATCCCCCCCCGCAGAGATCGGGTGTGCGGGAAACACTGGCTTCCTGCACTTAAAGGAGCTGGCGTTCCCCCCACCCGCGAACCCCTCTCCCTCCTCTCTCTCAAGAGAGAAGGGAGAGGGGTGGCTGCGGGTGTTGGGGTTTGGGGGCGGGGCTTCCCCCAGAAGCCAGCTGGCTGGCGGCAGGTAGAAGCCCCAAAAAGCAGGGGCCCCCTGCCAAACTGGGGGGGGGGGGGCAACCCTAGTTAGTGTGAGCTAGCTCACAGTTTTTTAGCCTCTGGCTCACAGATTTTTGTCTTAGCTCAGAAAGGATGGCTCCAGAGCAAACTGATTTATGCAGTAGCCAAATCGCTTGCTCACAATTTTAATGCCAGTAGCTCACAAAGTAGAATTTTTACTCACAAGACTCCACAGCTTAGAGGGAGCATTGAAGGGTGTGTGTGTGTGTGTGTCTGTGTTAAAAATTAATATTTCTCTGCAAAACTGGAGTCCCTTGAGTTTGCAGATCTCTGTAAACCCTGGCTGGTCCCAAACCTCCCTCCCCATGCCCTTAAAATGTACCTGTCTAAATTGGAAAGTCGGGGAAATAGTGGGATTTTACAAAGCAATTTTTAAAATAAATAAGGAGCACAAGGATCACAGGAGCAGGACTGCTCCCCCTCCCCCCACGCTCCTACCTATATGGAAGACTGTGGAGGCCGGGAGTGGTGGCTGGGAAGTTTGGCAGCCCCACTCTCTGCTTCCTGCACTCAGAGGCAGCCCTGCCCTGTACTCTTTATACTCTGAGGCAGCTCAAGCTCAGAACAGTGAGGATTGTCAGGGGACGGGGGAGAGAAGAGAGCCCACTCCTAGGCTGGATTAAAGGCCTGGGCGGGCCGGTTCCAGCCCATGGGCTGTAGGTTTGACACTCCTGATATAGAGGACCATATATAAGTAGCTTCTATGGGCTGCAAGAGTGGGAGGGGCCAATGTGCGTGGAAGTCTCTTTTCTCCTGTGTTTTCCAGCAGTGGTGCTTGTGAAGGGTCTACTGTATTCTTCCCTTCCTTGGCAATGGCTAGGCCCACATTCCTTTCAAAAATGTTCTCTGAAAAGCAGGCACCTTCTAACAGTTCTCTGGCTTCCTGGACAGCTTTTCATATATGTTCCTGCTAGTTGCCACCTAGTGGTTGAGTGGCAGATACTTTTTGTTGAACAGTCAGACTAGCTATGCTCCTGGGGAAGGTGAGGTTAGTGGGGGCTTTTCCAAGATGGATTCCTGGCTGAGGCTCCGTGTGCTGCAGCTCAAATGAAGCAGATTTATACCCTAGCCTTGCTGTTGTGGACTACAAACCTCATCCTTCCAGTCTCAACAGATTCTGTTTTATGCATTCCTTTACTCCTAGACACCAACAGCTGAAAACAGATTTCTGCAATTAGTGCAATCTTGCTTCTGCATCATAATCGTCTCTCCGATGTGCCAACTGCCCTGTGAATTTGTCTTTGAACAAAACTGATCCTCTGGTTCAATACAGATTCATTCAGGGAAGTGTTACCCTTTAAGAGCAAAGATGGATTAGGGGAAAACATAGGCTTGCATTTTCCTACTTGATTATAGACAAAAGGTACAGGCTGATTTAGAAATACTGGATTCTAGCAACCTCAAAACAAAAATTGAAATAGCATTACATTTAGATCTCATAATATTCATTTCCCAGTTTTGTTTCTTAGTCCTCCATCTCTGCCACATTACCTTCCTGTTGTGAACAGCGAGACATGTTTGTCAGCCAGTAAAATGGTAATTGATTGTCTGTTTGATTAATATGAGGTTTATGAATATGAGGTTGGAAGAGACATTCTTTCACAGTGATATATTAATCTGTGATCTTATTCTCCACGGTGAAAAACAATTTAATGGGAGAGGGCCTACTGACTTTAGGGTAGCCTTATCTAAAATACCCCAGTGGGAAAAACACTTTCACAGTTATTTGGCATTTTTTTCTCTCACAACAAAAATAATTAAATGTGGCCTGGGTTTGCTGCATGAGAGAGCTATGCAAATTTATAAAGATCTTACACTGGAAGTGTATCAGAAAATAAACCTCACAACCAGTGTTCCCTCTAAGCTGAGTTAGTGTGAGCTAGCACACAGTGTTTTAGCCTCCGGCTCACACATTTTTGTCTTCGCTCAGGAAGGAGGGCTCCAGAGCAAATTAATTAATGCAGCCAACAAATCGATTGCTCACAACTTTAATGCCAGTAGCTCACAAAGTAGTTTTTTGCTCACAAGCCTCCACAGCTTAGAGGGAGCATTGCTCACAACTGTTTCTGACAGCCATGGCCTAAGGTTTCCAGTCTCCAGTTGGTGGCTGGAGGTCTCCCAGAATTACAAGTGGTCTCCAGGTTACAGAGGTCAGTTCCTCTGAAAAAAAATGGCTGGTTTGGAAGGTAGACTCTATGGCATGACACCCCACTGAGGTCCCTTCCCTTTCCAAACCCTGTGCTCTCCAGGCTCCACCTCCAAATCTCCAGGAATTTTCCAATCCAGAGCTAACAACTCTTTCATGACCAGGGATGATCTAAAAATTCAGAACAGCAATGAACTAACAGAAACACATGTAGGATATGGTGGTGGTGGTTGTTTGCAAACTACTGTATTCCCTCCCTGCAGTGGAGGTGCATGATGAGCAAAAAGATTTTGAGATGAATTTTCCCCCCAGTTGCATGGGTGGGGGGAGAACTAATTGATAATTCATTCAACAACTTTTTTTAAGGATCTTGTCACCAGCACATTAGTAAATACTTCCTCCAAAATGCAGCCACTTACCACTTACAGGGTTGGGTCTAATTGGCTTTTCCATTGAAGTCAAGAGGGTTCCCTTTGATCACTAAAATGTCTATACTGGGAGGACTTGCATGGACAAAAGGCATGTGCAATAGGGCCTGTAGCAAGAAGGAGACTATGGTGACGCCAAGTGGGAAAATGAGCTGGATCCAAACCACAATTTCTTTTCTTTTCTGTAAGCAAGAAGTATTTGAGAAAAACAAACTGATTATTTTGGTTTAACTCAGATAATACAATTATTAATTTGGTCGGGATAGGTTTTTGTGCCCCAGACAATGAACAAAGCATTTTTAAAAAGCACTTGCAAACTGGTAAGATTAGCAATGCCAGTAGCTCACAAAGTAGTATAGGTGTGCTCTCAGCTATATCCAAGACAGGGGGAAAATCCAAAAAATACCTTATTGGTATTTTCCAGCTATTCTTTCAGCCAGATATGGATTTGGGAAGGAGAGCTGGGGGAGCCAGAATGACCTCTCGCCTGTGATGTCATCACATGCAAGAGGTGGAATTTGCCCCTACTTGTCCAAGGCCACCACCCTGGGGCTCAGGGAGGCAAGAGAACATTTCACAGCATCCAGAATGAGGCTGCACTATAGGTCTGTTCAAGGGTATTATGACATTGGCATTTGAAATTTCCAGTCCCATTTAAATAATCCAGAGCACAGAGGCCCTTTTCCATCCACACAGCTGACAAATAGCCCATGTGAACTACATATGCTCTACAATTTAGTTTTCAAGATCAGCATGGAAATGTCTCTGTGCAAAACAAACAAACTACTCCCCTGCCCTTCCCAAAGTGATTCCTGTTCTTTCAGCTTAGCACTGAAGTGCTTGACCAAAAGAATAATAATAATAAAAAAAATGGAAAGCTCTCCTGTGGGCACTCTCTAAAATGCCTAAATTATATCTTGCAAATTGGCAGTTAAGCAAATTGGGTAAAATTGCATTCAGACTCTTAAATTTTCCAGAGAGAAGTGATTCTTAATTAAAAACAGCCTCACTGCATTGTGTCACCAATGTCATGCCCTTTTTCATGGTATCCCCTTGAGTTACTCTTCATTTACCCCAGTGTAATTGATTTTGCAATCAGGCATGCTATCTTTCCTTGCCAATTTGATTTTCTCCTTTTCCGGGGGATTCTGCTCTCAAGATGTACAAGGAAGTGTGTTTTATACAGTACAGGTGAAAAGGGGACTGCTAATTAAGGCCTATTATTCACTGTCATCTCTCCATGAACTAAAGCTGGTGACATTAGAACAATCCATCTTGCTCACTTTCGGGGTCACAATTCAAGCTACTGAACTCATCAGAATAAACACCCATAATCACTTCTTATCCACTTCATCACAATTCAAGCCATATTTTGCTCCCACTTGTCTTTCCAAAGCTGCCTGTCTGAACACACTGCATAATTCCTACCCCCCCCCATACACTGAAGACTATATCAGAATGGATCACATAAATTTTAGCTAAGGAGTGTTCTTGTCAACCCCCGACAGCAATTGGAAATTTACAATCTCTCATATTTCTCCCTTGTAGACTGTCAGGTCTGCTCCTTTAGGCTAAATGGAACACTTTTCAGGAGACATTTGCAATTGATGTCCTCTTGGGGGATGGCCATTTAACCAAGATTAGATGGAGAAATTAATAGGACCTTTCCAAACTCGAACCCTTCTGTGTAATCCAATATAAGAGTGAGAACTACAGGACAGCTAATTAATTAATCCCCATTCTAAGACCCTGGTAACAAAAAGCAGGATGCAAACTGATACTGGTGTTGAGATGTGCTCCTAAGAATAGAGGATATATTATATCTGGATTATAATTCTGAACAAATGATTTTTTTAAAAAAATAATCCACTCTAAAAAAATACAGAAAGTTGTAACTTTCAATATGTTGCTGTGTCCTCTTAATAATCCATGCAACAGAACTTTTCAAATTCTCAAATGTGACTTCCTTTGCTACTATAGAACCCAGCCCCTGCTGCTATTGGTTAACATACCAAACATAATCCAAAAACCATGTAATGGCTTTTTGATAAAGTCAATCAAAATAATACAAAAGATTGGGCAAACTTGTAAAGTTATTTTCATCACAAAATAATGGGGGGGGTTGAAGAAGAAAAGTAGGTTTTTATACTCAGCTTTTTGCTACCTTAAGGAGTCTCAAAGAGGCTTACAATTACCTTCGTCTCCCCACAACAGGCACCTTGTGACTCTGAGGTAGGTGGGGCTGAGAGACACCCAAGAGAACTGTGACTGGTCCTAGGTCACCCAGAAGGCTTTATGTAGAAGAAGAGTGGGGAATCAAACCCAGATCTCCAGATTAGAGTCTGTTGCTCTTAACCACTACACCACACCGTTTATAACCCTGATTTTAAGAAGAAGAAGAAGAAGAAGAGATTGGATTTATTCCACTAGCATCCTACGATCCGAAAATCAACCCATTCCTGACAATCTTCAAGAAAAATGGATGCCCCTCTTGGAAGCCTCAGCAGCACATAAAATCGACACCTCCCTGTTTGCCCTGCATAAACACCAGGACTTGCTTTCCTATTTTTAACTGTTTTTTATATTTAATAAAAAAATTAAAAAGGTAAAAGGTAAAAAAAAGAGAGATTGGATTTATACCCCGCCCTTCACTTGAAGTCTCAGAGCGGCTTACAAACTCCTTTCCCTTCCCCTCCCCACAACAGACACCCTGTGAGGTGGGCGGGGCTGAGAGAACTCTGACACAAACTGCTCTTTTCCAAGGACAGCTGTGCCGGAGCTTGTGACTGACCCAAGGTCACATCAGCAGGTGCAAGTGGAGGAGTGGGGAATCAAACCCGGTTCTCCCAGATTAGAGCCCGTGCACTTAACCACTACACCAAACCGGCTCTCTGGTCTATATCCTACACAGAATGCCAGGCAGTCTTGAATAGATTGGTTGCTGCTGGGGAAGCTAGTATAAGGTTGCACCTATGCCCTCTGGAGGAGAAGAAGGGAGAATGGCAACTCCCAATTAAAATATAAGAATATAGTTGATCAAATACCAGAAGGAACCCACAGGTCCCTTAAAAGGCTGAGAGCACAGGAAAACTGCAGTAGTCATTATGTTAGCAAACCTAGAGACTAATGTTAAATTTTGCCCAGGTAAAGAGTTAGTGGAGTCCAAATTATATAATTTGATTAAGATAATTACCTAGTGGCAGAGGTCAAGGAACCCCATAAGCAGACAATTTTCTTCCAGCTGAATCATCACACACTTGGAGGCTGGTTTCAGTACTCCCAAACATAACATGGATTTTTAAAATGGTGCTGGTCCAAAGCAAAATCCTCAAACAGAGGCCACGTTGAACTAAAACTAGATGTACCTAGGCATCATCAGAAAAGTATGCTCTATCACCAAACAATACCACCCTTTCCTTTCATTTTGTTTCTACAACATGTTTCAATGATATTGTTTTACTAGATCTGTGGCTCTGCACACATTTTGCTGGTAGTGTATCTGCTGAAAAAGGTCAAGGTACATTTTAAATTATGGCTGGTAGCCCTACAAGTGCTAACGCCACGGAAGTGGAGTACTTATTAGGAACTCATAACAATTAATGACGGGGGGGGGGGGGAAACCCTTTTGTTTTGTCTATGAGAAAACTGTTTTGAGCTTTGTGATGTATATCTGTGACCTCCAGGACATCCAAAAGGGAAAGCTGTAAGACCCAATCAGGAGCTATAGCTGAACTTTGTCTGCATTATTATAGTCTCCAAGTTAATAATATGTTGATGTGGCTTTGTGCTTGGACATCTAAAGTACTTCATTTCTCCACTGAGTGCCACCGAGGATCTGCAGTGTTGGAAATTATTACTATTATTTTATCTTTTGTTGCTGTACTTCCTCTTTTACTCCTCCCCTGGAAATTATTTTACTTTCCCTTCTGTTTCACCTTCCACAATGTAGCTTCCCCTCCCCACCACCACCTTTATTATCTGTCACTATATCTGGTTGTTCATTCTGGTAGCCTACTGTCTTATGTTGTTGTTCTGTCTCTGTTGAACAGACTAGGAAGGGGTCATCTCTGTTGTTAGCTGATTAGTCCTTTTTTGAATAATACTAATGCAGCCTTAGTAACAGAAAATAAATTAAGCTGATATTCACTGATTAAAGTTGGCCTCCATTAAAACATGAATTGATTATTTTTTTATTAAAAGGGTTGGAACACTTTCCCTATGAGGAAAGGTTAAAGCGCTTAGGGCTCTTTAGCTTGGAGAAAAGACGACTGAGGGGTGACATGATCGAGGTTTATAAGATTATGCATGGGAAAGAGCAGGTAGAGAAAGAGGTACTTTTCTCCCTTTCTCACAATACAAGAACTCGTGGGCACTCCATGAAACTGCAGAGCGGTTGGGTTAGAACGGATAAAAAGAAGTAGTTCTTCACCCAAAGAGTGATTAACACATGGAATTCACTGCCACAGGAAGTGGTGGCGGCTACAAGCATGGACGGCTTCAAAAGGGAATTAGATAAGCATATGGAGCAGAGGTCCATCAGTGGATATTAGCCACAAGGTATAGATAGGGGCTCTGGGGCAAGTGATGCTCTGTCTTCTTGGTGCTTGGGGGGGTCAACAGTGGGAGGGCTTCTAATGTCCTGGCCCCACTGGTGGACCTCCTGATGGCACTGGTATTTCTGGCCACTGTGTGACACAGAGTGTTGGACTGGATGGGCCTTTGGCCTGATCCAACATTGGCGTCTCTTATGTTCTTATTTGAAGACAGTTTTATTGTTGGTCTTTACATTTTTCTCTATATGCTCCTCATATTCCCTTTTTGCCACAGACTTGCATTTTATTTGCTACAGCCTGTGTTCCCTTTTATCAGCCTCACTGAGACTAGCTTTCCACCACTTAAAGGAATCCTTTGTTTACCTTTTACAGCTTCCATTACTTTGTTTGTTAACCATGCAGGCTTTTTTCTATACCTGTTTGTGCCTTTCCTAACCTGTGGTATATATGCGGTATATACAGTGAAGTAAGAATGGGTTGGATCCCATGGAGTATTTCCATGGACAGAAGGGGGAGTGATTTTTTTCCCCAGTTCTGCCTTCTCCTGATAGACCTCTGAGTTCACTGTCATTCTGTTCCCAAGAGCCCACTGTCATTCAGAAGCAGGGGCATTTTTGGCTGCAGAAGGAATGGAGAAGTGAGAAAGTCACACTCCATTAATGGAAATGGTTCTGTCAATGGATGTGTTTGGTGGGATCCAAGCCAATGTGGTCTAGAACACAAATCCTTTGGAACAAAGCCAGGAACATATGCAGGAGTTCTGTAATGGTCATAAAGCTTTCAAGAACCAAAGCTCCCTTCATGGAAGTAGAGATACCCGAAGGTAGGATGGGTGTTGTATCTGACAAAGGGGGCTTTGACTCTCAAAAAATTATACTCCAAAAAGTCTTGTCCATCTCTACAGTGCTACAGGACTCGAATCTAGCTCTTCTACTTCCAACTAACATGGTTACCCTCCTGAAACCATCCACACGAATGTGCTCTCTGAAGGGAGGAAGTAAAAAACAACAACAGTTGCCCTGGGTCAACAGGAACTGCCAGCACCACAGGATATTTGGTAGAGTGCATGTTCCCAACTGAAAGCAAATGTAGCACTAAGTGGTCTGATTAGCAGCTGGAAAAATACTCCCCCCCCCCGTGAAGTCCAACATCCAAATGCATTTCAAGCTCTGTCAACTTCTCATCAGGGGAAAAGCGGAAAGAAAACTAAGCGTGCAGATATATCTCATTGCTACTATGCGATATATATTCAACCCATAAAACTGTGTTCAATAATCCTACAGGGATTTACCACAACAAAACTAATAAAAAAGCCACGGAGATAAGGTGCGGTATCACTAAATAGTCTCAAAGCTCCTTATAGTTAGCCTCTAGAGGAAGTTCAGCTGATAGTATAAATCTAGCCATCTGAGGGAAGAGATTTGCCCTGTAATAAACATCTGTTTTTAGTATAGTGTTCTCTGCATGTGGCACTATAGCCTAGTTTGAAGAGGCAGAGTAAAGTGGAAGAGCAATGTCTAATATAAAAGAACAAATTTAGAGTCCAGTGGCACCTTAAAGACCAACAAAGATTTATTCAAGGTATCAGCTTTCATGTGTATGCACACGTTTTCAAATACATGCATGCACACGAAAGCTCATACCTTAAATAAACCTTTGATGGTTTTCAATGTGCCACTGGACTCTAATTTTGTTCTACTTCGTTAGACCAACACAGCTGACCACCTGAAACTATAATATAAAAGTGTCTTTGAACCAATTTTCTTATTTGGTGCATACAACAATCCACTGGGGTTGAAACAGGAAATGGTTTCAGTAACCTGCCATACCCTAACTTGATTAATTAGATTCAGATAGAGTAAGGTGGATAGCAGTGTTGGTCTAAAGCAATAAAACAAAGTCTGAGTCCAGTGGCACCTTGAAGACCCACAAAGTTTAATTCTTGTGTTTCTGTGATGGTGTGCATGCACACAAAAGCTTACACCCAGAATTAAACTTTGTTGGTCTTCAAGGTGCCACTGGACTCAAACTTTCTTCTATAGATTTAGACAGTGATTGAATACACATGAACACATGAAGCTGCCTTCTACCAAGACAGACAACTGTGTTAACAGTTAGATCCCTCCTCTCATAGAGGGGCAGTGTATAGCTTAAAGAGGCAGAAACACCCTTCTTAAAATATAATCTTGAAAATCATAAGTGCCTGGCCCAAAATGAAATAAAATTGATGCCAGTCAGGAACAAGCCTGGACAAGTATTTTTGGAAGGTAAGTAAGAGCGACTAACTGTCTACTGTCCCCTCCATGTCCTGGAGAGCTTCATAACTGTACAAGAATGGGTCTTCCAAAACCTATTGACTCACCTTGGACTAATCTAATCAAGTCCAACCTTACTTCCTCTGCACCCACTTACCCTAATAAAGCATCACTCAATCTACTCTTAATTCTGTTATCCAAACCCATTAGCTTTCCCATCCAGTACTCATAGTGTTATCAAGTCTCTCCCAAATCATTGTCCACCTCTGAAAAGCCCATCAAGTTATTGTTTTTTCAGGCAAATATGTCAGCTTGCCCCAGGGGGCATTTTGCCCTATATAAAGAGCATGTGTTGGATCCACCACATACACCCCCACTTTATTGGGCTCTCTCTTTTTCTCTCCTCTCTCTCAAAACACTGGTCATTTTGCTGCTTCAACGGACCTCTTCAAGATTCATAAATATAACCCTTCCCTAAAAAGCTTTCCCATTTCCACCCTGCCCTTCTCAGTTAGCTCTTGTGTGTGAGTTTATTGACTGCATTTTTGTTTTATTCTTATCTTTTGAAGAAAAACCTTTTCTGATTGAACATCTGCCTGGTTTATTTCAAGAGTTATCTTAAGGGGGGAAATGTGTATATACAGGTGGAGAATCCCAGTTACCCTCTCTCGCTCTGTCTCTTTAAAGGTAATCCCCCCAATTAATTAGGAGACCTCCTATTTAGGTAACAACTGGGCCATTGTTGTTTGCTCTGACTGGCAGCATCTCTACAGTGTCTCAGGCAGAAGTCTTTCACATCTAGGGATGGGTACAAACCAGGTCACAAACTAAAGTTTGTGGTTCACAAAGCAATGTTTGTGGAAGGGTGACCACCATGAACATTCCACAAAATTTGATGCTGGACAGATGATCTCCACTCAATTAAACTGTTTACAAAACTTCAAAGCAATGGGGCATAATTCTCCGGCCTTGGAAACACCAATAGGAGCCCTCCAAGGCTTAACAAGTGCTGTCGGCTTTCAATAACAGAGTTCCCATTCTGCTCTATGGGATCAGAATGCTATATATCCATTTTATCCAACAAGAGGCACACAGCAAGGGTGCCCACTTTCCCCCTTGCTCTTTGTTATTACAATAGAACCACTAGCAGAGGAATTGAGACAATGTAGTGACTTCTTGGGAATGGTTATGGGAGGAAAAGAGCATAAAGTTAGTTTATACGCAGAGGACCTAACTTTGTACATCTCTAACCCCATTCACTCACTATCTCATGTACAAGGTATTCTAGCAAAATATGGGAAGATATCGGGCCTTCAAATTAATCCGTCCAAATCAGAACTCTACCCAATATGGGTATCATGTAGACTGCAGGGGCAAATTGTGAAGAAATTTCCATTCAAGAGGACTACAGAGTTCTGGTGGCACTTGGGGGTCAGATTCCCAAAGGATCTCAAAGATCTTTTGCATCATAACTATGATATGCTTTATGATTCCATTAAAACACAACTAAATGACTGGAAGGCCCTTAAATTTTCTTTGCCTTATAGGCTTCATCTAATTAAGAGCTTTGTTCTACCCAAGTTTTTATTTCTTTTTCGAACACTTCCCATATACTGTATATAACAGATAAGAACCTCAGGCTATGGCAAAAGACCCTTGTCTCTTTCCTGCGGGGGGGGGGAATCACAGATTAACTCAAATATCTTGACTAAACCAGCAGCACTTGGGGGGTTGGATTTTCCTCAGTTACACATGTACTGTCAAGCAGCTATCTTAACAGCAGTGGTACAAATACAACAGGAATCTATACCTCTCTGGGGTCAAATGGAACAAACCTATGTAAGGTTGCATACACTTCAGGAAGCCAGTTGAATATTACCATCACGGTGGCCGAAATTTTATTGAGACAATCCCTGTCTAATGGCTATGTTTAAAGTTTGGGAGTGTAAAAGACAACAGCTAATCTCAGGTATCTCCCCACTTACCACCATTGTCAACCAAATATGGTTTCTATCAGCTCAGGAAGTGGGATCTTACAAAGGCTGGACACAAGCTGGATTCTCCCATCCAATTGACTTTGTGCATCACAGGAAGATTCGTGAAAAGGAATTTTTTGAGGAACAAGCTGGAATACAGTTCTCCAGGCACAGCTACTCACAACTAAAAAATCTGATGGAATTTCTGGCTTCACAAGGCACATTTGATAGACCCTACTCTGGCCTGGAAAACATCCTATTAACCTATGCAGACTCTCCCAAAGGCCTGATGGCAAATTTGTATAAATTACTTATAGGGGCAGAAGACAACCCACCTCTGAGACACCAATTGCACTGGCAGGAGGATTTACAGATGACTATAACGGAACAACTATGGAACAAGATTTGGAACTCTCTGACTAACCTAGCAAGAAATTATACAACCTGGTTACAGTTTTTTAAACTGATCACTCGTTGGTACTTTACACCAGATAAACCGAACAAATAGTCCTCAATGCTGGAAGAAGTGCGGAGGGAGAGGGTCTTATCTCCACTGCTGGTGGGAGTGCCCTGTTATATATTCATTTTGGAGAGACGTCGTTGAGAAAATAAATGAGATAGCTTCTCAAAACCTTCCGATTTGCCCCAAAATAGCACTTCTTGACTTAATTGACTCAACCTCTGCTACAAGAGCCCCAAAGGAGCTTATAGCTAAACTATTTGAGGCAGCAAGGTTAACCATTGCTTCTGCTTGGAAATCTAGTTCCCCTCCCTCGATGCAAATATGGTATGAAAAAATATGGGATCAATTTATTTTAGAATAACTCACTCAAATCACTCAAAACACTACCATGGATTCTCCTAGGACGCATGATCGATTTGTGGCAATTTGGGCAAGGGTTCTGCAATTTATGTCAGAAAAAGACATTTTACTGTCCAAAGCCTCTTATGTCCCCTGGATTCATCTTTAAATACTCATCTTCTCAAGCAGATAAAATATCTAATGAATAAAAGCAGTGTCCCCTTAACCTGTTTCAGGGACCATCACCATTTCTTTAGTTTTTCAGTTATATAGATTTGTTATTCAGCTCAATTATTAGAAAGCTGCTGCATGGTTTAAACATAGATATTTCAACTGGGGGCGGTTTCTAGTTATGATTGCTTTACTCTGTTACTAGATTTCTTTATTTATTTTATTTCATTTATACCCCGCCCTCCCCACGTGCGGGCTCAGGGCGGCTTACACAGGCACAACAGTGCAATAAAATATAACACATTCAAACAATTTAAGCACACAAAGTGCGATAAAATTACACAATTAGCCACTTAAAACACAATTCAATCTTACAGGATGCATCGGTAGTTAAAATACTCACTCATCATTATATATCACCGTGAGGTCAACAGAAAGGGGGGGTGCCATAGGCCGAGATTTTATTCTAGATCTGGCATGTACCTAACTTTATACAGCTGTTCCCTTAATTGGTGTATACTTTTACCTTTTTTCAATATATATTTTTTTAAGAATGCTATATATCAGCTCAGCTCTGCAGCCTCTCCTCTTTTGGCTGTTGGTAATTGGACAGAAAGGTGGGGAACTTTTAAAAAGCAGAGCACATTCATCATTTTTTTCCTGATTGTGAACACCTCTCCCCTGCTGGGATTTGGGTGTTAGGTGAACTCAGAGCTCTGAGCCACCCCCATATCTCCACTCACACTGAGCACAGGGACTTAGGTACTGGGTGCCTTGGCTGAGGACCCACATTTTATACTCTCCTGATTGTAAACTTCTCTCCCCTGTTGGGGTTTGGGTGTTAGTTGGATTCAGGGCCCTGAGCCACTCCATCTCTCTGCTCATGCTAAACTGTGGGGCTTAGCTACTGGGTGCCTTGGCTGAGTGAGGAGCCACATTTTATATCCTCCTGACTGTGAACTTCTCTCCCCTGTTGGGGTTTGGGTATTAGTTGGATTCAGGGCTCTGAGCCACTCCATCTCTCTGCTCATGCCAAGCTGTGGGCCTTAGCTACTGGGTGCCTTGGCTGAGTGAGGAGCCACATTTTATATCCTCCTGACTGTGAACTTCTCTCCACTGCTGGGGTTTGAGTGTTAGGTGGACTCAGAGCTCTGAGCCACCCTGCCTCTCTGCTCAAGTCAAGTGGTGGGGCTTAGCTACTAGGTGCCTCGGCTGAGTGATGACCCATGTTTTATACCCTCCTGATTGTGAACTTTTTTCCCCTGTTGGGGTTTGGGTGTTAGGTGGACTCAGGACTCATCACCACACAAGAGAGGTCAAGCCAGATGATGCCCTTGTGTTACCATTATTCCAGGGGATTGGCGCTGGTTGTCTCAGGGAACTTGGCAAGGTACTCCCTCACCATCATTTCTGCCAAATCCTCTGTCATTGCATGCCTGGAATCCCCATTGCTGCTGAACTCCCAGTTCACTACTGACTACCAGTACTGGGTACTGGCTACACCTCCTCCCCAGCCTCTTCCACCTGCTGTTTCCTCTGGCCAAGTCTGCTGGCCTGTAGCCTTCACAGAGCTCACACTTCCATTGTAAGAGCTCTCTATTCAGGAGAGCAATGCTGCCTTTTATCTGGGGGCCACAGATACAGGGCAGCTTGTACTCCCCTTTATTGCAGAGACGATACAACCTGGTGGTGATGCCCACCTGCAACCTCTCTGCCAAGGCCCTGACCTGTGGGAGAACAGCCTGCTCCAATGCAGAGGCCAGTGTCCAGTCCAGCTCTCAGATCGGGGGGATGACTTGCCCCAGGCTGGCCATATGAGTGCAAGGGCTTCAGGACATGCACCATTTGGGAAAGGGTCAGCCAGTCGTTGCAGCTGATACTGAGCTCCGCTTCCCATGCAGCACTCTTCTGCTCCACCAAACGTGCAATCATGGCATAGGTGGAATTCCTCATCCAACTTCACCTACCTCTTGCGCAGCAGACAAGCAGACTTGATGCTGTGCAAGAAGTGGGCACTGGCAGGTATTCAGGAAGGACCACATCTCAAGGGGGCAGTATCCCAGGTGGCACATGTTTCACCTTTGCTAGCTTTGGCATCCGTGATCATGTAGCCACAGATGACGTTGCCACCGCCCGCCCACTGCATAATACAGCAGCGATGTTTTGTGTCATATGGTCTGCATCCATCTCCTGCACATGGAGCAGAACCATTGTGTAGCCCGGTTGCAGGACTGTCCCCTCCTGGGGCCTGGGTGGTGCCCTGACAGTCCTGCTGGCTACTCCAGAGTCTGCCATGAAGCGCACAGTTCTGCCTTGCAATCTGGAGAGTTGAGTCTTGACCATCACCACTGCAGCTGATGAAAGGCTACATCCTCCATGAGGGAGAGGGTCTGGCCATCCACAGCAGTAATATCACTGACAAGGCAAGTGACTGCTTCCTGGGCCCTGACCTCTTGGAGGGTGGCCCACCTTGTTGTCCCACTCACGGCAGCCCAAGTGCAGGGTGCCTTTCTTGGAGGGGCGTCCTGCTCCCCTTCTGCTTCACCCTGCTGAGAGGAGGTGGGCCTTTTCTTCTTCCTGCTGGCCACTTCTCTTTCCTCCAGCTGCAACACACTTGGGTGCACCTTTGCAGGTGCCTACAGAGGATGGAGGAGGACAAGTGACGGGGGTTTGAGCCCCTCCAGACATGGGTGAGACACACCTGGCATTCTGCTACACAGAGGTCAATGGGAAGGGTGAGGAATGTTTCCAAACTGTCTCCCTCCTTCTGAATCACCACTGTCAGAGTCCCCCTCTCCAAAGAGTGTTAGCAACTGCTGGTGTCTGTGGGCAATGCTAACAACTCTTTTGCCTCTGTGGAGAGCCCCAGGAACAGATCAGGGGAAGGAGGCTCTGAGACTCCTGGTGATGTCCTACTAGAGCCAGGCTCCAGTGGGCTCTAGCAGGATAAGTCTGGTGCCCGGGGACGAGGACCTGTGGTATACAGGGGGTGGAGGACTTCTTCCCCTCATGATTACTCTTTGCATGCACTTTCACCCTCACAGCACAGAGGTGTTCAAGAATTTGAAGCAAGCTGAGGACTGGCTTTTAACACTTTGTACTGCATAAACCATATTTTGTAGTACTTAGTCATGTGGTGTGGCCCAGGGTACCTGCAAAGCTGTTCTGGGGTTACTTTGGGGACCTCCTGTAGGAATTCTGGGGGATGTCTGCCTTTCTGTCATTTAGAACCTGCCTTTGGAGACTGGGGTGGGGTGGGGGGCTGTGAGTGTAGTGGGAATGCTTGCCTTGCTTCCAGTGTTTGGCCGGGGGGAGGGGTGTCTGCCCAGGTGAAGTTTCTTGGTGAGTTTAGTGTCACTGACTTGTTCCTGAGCCATTCCATAGACTCCTGTAACTGCAGCAATCTTTTTCCAGAGAAAGCACTGGGGAGACCTTTTTTTTGGGGGGGGGAGTTTTCCGTAACTTGGACCCAAGAAATGTAATCCACCCCCCCCCCCAAATTTGGAGAGATTGTAGAGGAGCAGACAGCAAGGTGAGGTTTCCTGGGTGTTTGATATGTGTAGCTTGCAAGGGGTCCATTCTATATGTTTTTCAACCTGTGCCTGAGATTTCTCCAAAAGCACTTTCCTGGCTTGAACTTAATCCTGCTGGGCTTGCAGTGCCACAGTGGCACTGGTTCTGCTGGGCACATTGCACTGGTTTTGCTGGGCTGCATTTTCTACTGCAGAGATTCTCAGATACTTTGATTTTGTTCTGCTGGGCTTCTATTGTCCTTGTCCCCCCCATTGGAAAAAATGGTGGATGGAGGCGCTTTCTTTGGGGGCAGCATAACTTGGACCCTGTAAACCCAATCCTCACCAAACTTGGAGGACATGTACAAAAGCATCATTGGGAGGTCCTTGATGAGTTTTACGCCTCTAGGTTGCATGGGGTCTTTTCTATACACTCCTGAACCTGTGCCTGTCATTTCCCCAGAAAGTACTTTTCTGGCATCACCTTCTTTAGGGAGCTGTAACTCAAACCACCTAAGTCCAATTCTCACCAAAATTGGAGGGCAGGTAGAGGAGATTCATCCGGAGATCTCCTACAAGCTTGGACTGATTTCACACAAGAGCTGTGCCGCGGTCACACCTCCCTTTACCCCACTTCTATTGGTCAATTTCCCACTCGAAGCCGCACAGCCGCATTTTGACCCATGGCTTTGCCCAATTTTCCCTGTGGTTTCGTGATCCTCAAAAAACAGGATCACAAAACCGCAGGGAAAATCGGGCAAAGCTGTGGGTCAAAATGCGGCCGCGTGGCTTCAAGTGGGAAATTGACCAATAGAAGTGGGGCAAAGGGAGGCGTGACCGTGGCGCAGCTCTTGTGTGAAATCAGTCTTGGTGTCTCTTGTATAATGAAGGGGTGTTTTACTGACTCACAAACTTCACAAAGTGAACCAGTTCAATTAGCCTCAAAAAGTTCATGATGGTTCATAGTTTGTGAATCAGGGATTCCTCAAGCCATGAACGGAACCAAATAACATTTTCCAGTTCATGCCCATCCCTATTTACATCACCCTCTAACTGATCCTATTACCCAAGTATGCTAGGAATTGAACCTGTGCGGAAAGTAGATACTGTACCACTGGCCCATCCCCATAATTAATCCATGGTCTGTCCCCCTAGTGTATTTAAAAAAACTGTGTTTTCCCTTGGCATCAAAGTTAACACAATGGCATAGAATTCAAAACAACTAATTTTTTAAAAATCTCCTTCAATTTCCCTGTGTTTTCTGTGTTCCTTGAACAGATTTTATGGCTATAATGAAGGATTTGTACAGGTTTTTTTAACCCTTCATTCTTGGTTGCAATATTCTCATTTACCATGAGGTCTCTCACTCTCTCCTACTCTCTCACATACTCATTCTCTGTTCTCACTTAAATGGAATCTCTTGGAAATCAGGACTGAAAACGAAGTCATTCATCTCTGGCAAATCCATGAGATTACATCTGCTAACAAAGAGATAGTAAACAGAGAAAAGTGATATCTTTTTTCAGGTGTCAGCAAAGGAACAGGTAACACAGCCACTACTCCCTGACAAACTTTTGGGTCAAATATTTCGGAAATGATCATTTGGTAAGAACAAATGACCTTGTAGTGGCTGATGGGTAGGACAGAAGAACTCAAACCAACTGAACACCATGTACTCCAGATTCCACTGTCCCCGTTTCTTCAGTTTACTAAAATAGGAATATTTTGGTGTTCATTTCCCCACTGATATTCAAATAATGAATATCAATGGAGGAATGAATACATAAATATTTCTAATTTAGTATTCAACTGCAGAACCTGTGGAATTCAACTAATGAGCTGCAATTTTTTAAAGTCATGATGGACTCTCAAAAATCTATAATGACAAGATCTCCATATGGAGCAGACTCCAGAGTTATCATTCCCCCTGCCCAGTGGAATTTGAATGCAAACCCAGGAATGCTATTGACTCCCAAAATTCCAGTTTCTGTTATATAACTCACTGCTTGCAAGAAAACTACTGTCATCTCTCCCCCCCACCCCAAGTACAAACAGAATTTGATGGCAGGATTACCATTAAAGCTGACCATCTTTGTGTATAACTGGTATGAAAGGGGGCATTAAAATGAACAAAAAGAAACAAATTGGGAGCACCAGCAATAAAGAAAGGGTGAAATGAAAAGGCTCACATTGGAAATTAAAAAGAAAGGGAAAAGATGCCTTTATATACCCCTAGACCAAAAACACGAATTAGTCTAGAGGATCCTGATTTCCCTTATGAAAAAGCATCTCACAAGCGATCTTTCAGTTTTACTTTTATATAGCTTAAAAGTCAATAACAGGAAACAGATATTATCTTGGCCAAGAATCTTCAGTGTATATTGGGCATGTTTTAAAATGCCACTGTTGCAATGATAGACATAGTTAAGACTGCTTCAATTCCATCAAAGGAAAATAAGTCATTTTGTCACTTTAGGCAGGATTGTAGGACACAGCTTTAGCAAAGCAAATCTGTTGCAATAAAAAGAATGACATGTTTAGAATATTGAACAACTGGGTATAGAGAACTTGCTCTATCTCTTCTATGGAGATTTTCATATAGGTAAGGTCCCACTTTGTATTGGTGCCCCTGTCATCCATTTGGAATTATGGTGGGTTACGTTCCTGTCTACAATTTGCACGTTGGCATGGAAATTCTCTTATTTATTGATCATTTAAATGGCTCTGTACGATCCTTTAAATGAGTGACATATGCTAGGTTTAATTCAGAGCCCTTGTAAGGGGCGGACCTTGTCAGTGCTTACAATGAATACTTTGCTGAGAAACTAACCCTGGGATTTAGATGCACTATTTCTTTTCACAATTACAGTAGATTTCTTTTGACATCAATGCGTTAGCACATATCTATCACCCCACTACATTTGGAAAAGCCACATCTTGGCTCAAAGCTAAAGGAAAAGGAGGCAAAGACATTTCTGTGAAATCAGAATCATTTTTTTAACACACAAAGAGTCACACTAAGCTCTTTCTTGGATTTCTTTTAAACACCAATGAAATCCGCAATATTAGTTCAGTAGAAATATGGCCTGGGTACTAAATATTGTGGAATGTATGCCATGACCATTTCTAATATTTTTACTGAGAGTTCCAAGGGAGTAAAGTTGCAGATCTTAGTTAAATATTCAGCTATGGAATGTTTAAAACATTTATGTCAAGATAGGGGTGCAGTGTAAATCAATTTTTATACCCTTAGTTAGTTTACTTAGATTTTCAAAACTCTCTGACAGACACATTTTTGGCAGTTCTGGAACTAAATATAGCATCTAGCATAATCTGTTCTATGTTTAGTATAACTTTGGCATGCAGATGTGTAGAGACTGTCAGTTTCTTAATGTTTGAAGAAGGACCTATCTCTTACTATTGACCTAACTAAATTAGGAGAAAAGTCTGTCTACTGTAAATGGATACTATTTTACATGGGGACCCTGGCCACCGCATCACCCAAAGTCCTATGAATTAATTGTCCAAAAGCATGTTGTGACGGACTGCACTTTTAAAAAGCTTAGAAGTGTTGTACAAACAGCTGAAGGATTGTGAAGGGTTAATTTTACCCAGAAACAGAGAGCCTTGAGTGACAGGCTGCTCCAAACACTCTAATTGGTTAGCATCAGCTGAACAGAGAAAGTCTTGTGAGAGCTGTATGCTGAGGAGAGTCAGTCAGATTTCTGCCTTAACAGTATTAAATAATCCACTTTCCAACTGGATTTTGCCAGTTCACACAGTAAAAATCCAGTTGGAAAGTGCCCTGAAAGTGGATTGTTTAACATGTGTGACCACAGCCTGAGCTGAGTAATGACAGTCTGATTTCAGCCTTAACTGAGAGCAGTTTAAGACGGACAGGAGAACTGGGGGGAAGTTGGCAAGGAAGTTTGGGAAGTAGGCGAAGACTCCCATTTGGGCCAAGGAAGGGGGATAGATCTTCTAGTAAGAGGAGAAAATCCTCTACCCAATCAAACAGGGAGTTAGCTCTGAAGAGTGCAGAGATCCCTGGTCTGGTGTGGTTAGAAACTGCCTTTAGGGACCTTAAGAGTAAGTTAAAAACTCAAGTCGAGTACTGTGTTTCAAAAGGAGGGGTTTGGGTACTGAAAAGAGTGCACCAGCCTTCTGGAAACCAAAAGTCATAGAATACTCAAAGAAAGTGTGCTGGAGTGTTTGGGAAAACACTGGAACAAAAGCCTCTCAACATAACACGATTTTACAGCCCGCGGCCGTTCCGGCCGTTAGGGCTGGGAGAGCGCCTTTGCCTCCCAGCCAGAAGAGGCAGAGAGCATTTGGCGCCAAAAGCGCCACATACGGGACTTAGGAGGGGGCGGAGCAGTGAAGGCTTAAAGCCCGGCTCCGCCTTCCCTCCTCAGCAGTCCCGCGCGTTCGTCGGCGAGGCTGGTTGGCGGTGCGGCTGCCTGAGCAGAGACCGCATGGCTGAGCTCTTCGTCGGGGCGGGAACCGACCGAGCTGGAGGCCTGCCGGCGTGAGAGGAGGCTCTGCGGGGACTGCTTACATGCGGCGGCGGCGCCGCCTGATGCGAACCTCCGGCGGCGGTCACGGCGGCAAATGCGGGGCCAGCTGGGGCTTGGGGACCAGCATCGGTGGTTGTTTGGAGGACGTGCAAGGCTGCGGCGCGGCCGCCCCCCCCAGCCCGGGTCGCGGCGCGGCTCTGCACTCTCGGCCGCTTACAACGCCCTGTTTTGGGCAGAAGGAAGCTGCGGCGCTGCTTTGTGCGACCCTCTGACGGCGGTCGCGGGCGGCTCCGGATGCAGCGGGGGCCGGCCGGGCCTTGGGGCCAGCATAGTAGTGGTATTGGGGCAGTGTGAGGCTGCGGCGCGGCCGCCCCCCCCCCGCTCAGGTCGCGGCGCGGACCTCCACTCTGGGGCCGCTTCCAAAACACTGTGATTGGGAAGTAGGAAGCCGCGGCTGCGCTCCTCCAAGGGGGTGGTTCATGGGCATCTCGCCATTCTCA
>NW_015167082.1:356154-356264 GCF_001447785.1 Gekko japonicus
AGACTGGCTCAGCTTAGGGGAACGCTGGTCGCATGCCATGTACGCCAGTAGTGGGGGGCAAAAGTGCTCGTGTGTGGGGGTGGCCTAGTTAGCTGGCAAAGCTCAGGGCC
>NW_015167082.1:356554-356682 GCF_001447785.1 Gekko japonicus
CCGGGGTGCCCTCCCACCTTCTTTTGTTCAGGGAATTTGGCTCAGTGGAGACCCCCCCACACTGATAAGCCTGGATGGCTCAGGCTAGCCCAGTCTTGTTAGATCTTGGAAGCTAAGCAGGGTCATCC
>NW_015167082.1:361590-383797 GCF_001447785.1 Gekko japonicus
TCCACAATGGTTCTAGCCAGGTATTTGGGCGGCTATGCTTTAGCCCGAACTAGGGCGAGGCGTTTGCCTCAGGCCTAGGTGGTTTCCAATATTTGCAAGCGTGGTCTGGGTGCCTTGTGGATCTGGTCAGCTATGATACCCGCCATGGCCACACCCATGCTTCAGGCTGGGCACACTGACCTCTAGCGGCAGGGATATACACCTGTCGGAGAGGGGCTTGAAATTTTCTGGAGAATTATGGCAAGGGCTTTAGGGGCCTTGGGCCTCATGGTGGGGTGCGGAGGCCTAAGCAGAGGCTTGGCCTTAGCAATGGCAGGATGCTATGCGGTATACAGATTGCGGTTCGGTGAGCACCAGCTGACACTCAGCATTTGGGGTTTAAGGGGTCCTGTGAGTACAGTCTTTGTGCCTTGCGGCATGGGGCGGGGAAAACGGACTGCCTTCGGGACAGCCCTGTTTAGGTCCTCTCTTTGAACCTTGCGGCTTGGGGGATGGGGCTACAGGGTTGTCCTGCCATGGCTAGCCGGCCGGGTGGGAGCCCCTATAGTGGGCTCCCACCCGGGGCAGGGTGCTCGCCCTATTGAAGAGGTAAGGGAGGGGTCTTCGACCTCTGGCCTTGACCATACCGCATGCTGTGTTGCCCTTGCCGTTGGTTACAGTTAAAGTTGTCAGTTAATAAAGTGGCCCTATAGTTAAACCCAACACTTGTGTCTGCCTCGTTATTTCTGGCTTGGGTGGCAAAGATTTTAAGTAACTGTGAATAGCTTAAGAAACTTTCATTAGCTTGAAATATAAGAACTAAAGTCTGCGCCTGTACTGTTTTTACCTCAGAGTTATCTATACTGAGTTACCTCAGAGCTTTTAGCCCCTGATTTCACCTGATCTTTCCCCTCTATATTGAATAAAATATTTTGTTAATTTTGAATTTCAAAATGTCTCAAGTGCCATTTTCAGTAGTTTAAGTTAAAGGGTGATCCCGACCCTTCCCTCAGGTTCCTGGGATGAGCCAGCAGTAAAATATCATACTGAAACAGGGCGGGACAGCCAAAGTTCTTCAGGAAAGAAGAAAATAGACCACTAGGTCTACTCAGAAAGGGAAAGAAAGATGGAGGGAAAATCTTGCCTCTGAGGGAGGGAAGTGGATGGGCCCATCATACATGTCAATAATGTGTAGGTGCCTGCTAAACACTTGGGTCTGCCTTTTCACTTAGGTCATACAAGTAAGAATAGAAATGACCTCATTTAGTTGTGTTTCAAAGAGATCCCGCATTATCTGGCATTACATGGTCTGAATGCAGATGGGTTGTAAATCTCTACGGCCTTTCTTTTCTCGGTATAAATTATCAAGATCAATACCAGGCTTGTTTCATGAGGAATGATTCAATTGTTTAAAAAAAAAAACCATGCACACCTCTCGTAAGATAAGAACCAGCTGTGTCTGGAATCTTTGAGAAAAACCAGCTGCACAAGTACTGACATCTGATGTTTGTGCAGCATTTGGATTTTATTGCAGCTTTTCCGGTGATTTGGGCTACTGCAGGGCCTTCCCAGTTTGGCCAAGAAAATGGAGTGAGAAAGGAAAACAAATCATGATTCTTTCTCCCTTTTTCAACTGTGTTATTGCATGGAAGCAGCACCCTTCTTGGGAAAATCAAGACGTTGCCACCTCTTATGTTTCCATTTCTTCTAACAGTAATTATCATAATTTCTCAACATGTCTCAGTCACCATAAGCTTTGAGGTCAGTTGGTTTTTTCCCTTCTTCTTCACATTGGGGAGGTGCTGTGGCTCAGTAGTACAGCATCTGTTAACCGTGCAGAAGGTCTCATGTTTAATCCCTGGTATGCCCAGGTAAAGGACCAGACAATAAGTGATGTGAAAAACCTCAGCCTGAGACCCTGGAGAGCCAGTCTGGTGATGGTAACCTTGATGGACCATGAGTCTGACTCGGGATAAGGCAGCTTCATGTGTTGATGTGTTAAATTATTTGCTCCCTCTTTGAAACATTAAGTAAATATGAGATAGATATTTTACTGAAGCCTCCAACCTGGAATGAAAACATCTGATTTGTTCCTCACTATCTCAGAACACTTACAGATCATTCCTAAACATTGCTGCCACAAAGCCTCCCATGACAATCCTAAGCAGAGTTACAGCCTTCTAAGCCCATTGACCTCAGCTGGTTTAGAGTGGCAATAATAATGATAATGATGATGATGATGATAATAATAATAATAATAATAATAATAATAATAATAATAATAGGAGCCCTTCCCCTCCCTACAACAGACACTGTGTGAGGTAGGTGGGGCTGAGAGAGCTCTTTTGAGAACTGCTCGCGAGAGAACAGCTCTGAGAGGACTTGTGACTGACCCAAGGTCACACCAGCAGCTGCATGTGGAGGAGTGGGGAATCAAACCCGGTTCTCCCAGATTAGAGTCTGCGCTCCTAACCGCTACACTAAATCCTTGGGATGACACTGCTAGTCAATATGAGGATTTATTCTTAAAATAGAGAAGCTACAAGAGGAAGGTATAATTGAGAGGTGACTATTTTATTTCAAATCTTTCCAGTTTTTTCTTTGAAAAATGTGTGGAGTTCAGAAATATGAGCTACAATATTGGTTCAAGATATATAAAAGAAGCTTGTTCCTTTGTAACACTTTTCCTTTCATTCCTTTTAAACTACACGTGCAGTTTTATTATGTTGGAGTATATTTAAACATTCAATTTCTGTATCCTTCCTGTCCAAATACTATCACTAGGTTATTTGCAACCTGCTGCAGCAAGCAATGAATAATTCTTTTAATGATCTGTGCTCTACAACATGAACTTAGTTAACTTTTGTGCTACATCGTCTAATTGGTCTGATTATCACAATGAAAAGTGCAGCAATTAATTGTCCTTTAAAAATACTGGAAAACATTTGAGTAAGAAATGCAAGACCTTTATATATTACTTGTAGTGACAATGCTTCTAGTCACAACCCCCAATTACCAAATGAACTATATGAGGTGCAACTCAATTTTTAAAAATGCTTGTTGGCCCCGTTCACATGGAGAAGTTGCCACGCTGAAGACACGGATGATACGCGGATTTTCTGGGTGCGATCACACCACGACATCTGGGAAGCGTAGTGCACCCGTGGCTAACCCGTGGCTTGTTGCCTAAGATGCAGAGTAAAAAACCACCACATACGATGTACTAGTTTCCGGAAAACGCGGGGCGAGGACGGGTGTCTGATTGGGTTTTCACTGGAAACCCATGGCATCCGGCGCTCGCCCATGTCCCGTTGCAAACCAGATTTTTTTTTTTAAAGGATGCGCACAAACAATCATGCGCATATGCAAACTTCGGTGAGACAAAAAAAATCCTGTTTGCCAAGGAAACGGCGCAGCGCGATTGCCAGTGTGATCACACCGCACCGCTTCTTTGGTGCGCTGCAGACTAGCCGTGTGATCAGGACCTAACGGCTTAACCACGGGACCTCGACGGGTCGTCTGATTGGGCTGTCGTGCGCTACTTTGTTCCAGGGCAAACAGCCACGCTCCCCCCCCCCGCATTTTCCGGCCCATGTGACTGGGGCCGTTGAAACTTTTTATCTTAAGCTTTTAGCTGTATTATTTATTTATTTATTAGTTAAATTATTAGGATGTGGAGAAGGGGTGTTGTTAATATCACAAATATTGTGACTGACATTTGAACACATGTTATTTGCAATGCCTGTTTCATGTTGAGTTGAATACCAAGGATCACCTTGAGAATTTGCCTGCAATTTGAAATTAATTGCTTGGTTGTGGTGGATGGACTGGTACCTGCTGCTGCTGCTAACGTTTTACCAGCTTGCATGGATTATGTGTGTCCTACAGCCATCATGAGCATGCCACGTACCATTTAAAACCAGCTACTTTTTTTGCCCTGACCTGGATGGCCTAATCTCATCAGATCTTTGAAGCAAAACAGGGCCTGGTCAGTATTTGGATAGGAGAATACCAAAGAAGTCCAGGGTCCCAGTGTAGAGGTGGGCAATGGCAAACCACCTCTGAATGTCTCTACAGGGTTGCCATAAGTCAGCTGCAACTTGACAGCACTTTCCACCCCCACCACTTCTTTTGCACCTGCATAGTCAGGAGCATGCATCCTGTTGAAGAACGTTCAACATGTTTGTGTGATGAATGCTCAGGACTGACTGGATAGTTCCCAGACAGGGGAGGAAAGTTGGAGACATCTTTGTGCTCTCTGCATGGGGTCTTCTTAACTTCTGGTATTTGTCTGTTGTAGGCATTTCGTCTGGGTGTGGCCAAAGAGACAAGCCCTTGACTCAAGCTATAGGGTAGGAACCAGTTTGGTGTAGTGGTGAAGTGTGCGGACTCTAATCTGGGAGAACCGGGTTTGATTCCCCACTCCTCCACTTGCACCTGCTGATGTGACCTTGGGTCAGTCACAAGCTCTGGCACAGCTGTCCTTGAAAAAGAGCAGTTTGTGTCAGAGTTCTCTCAGCCCCACCCACCTCACAGGGTGTCTATTGTGGGGAGGGGAAGGGAAAGGAGTTTGTAAGCCGCTCTGAGACTCCAAGTGAAGGGCGGGGTATAAATCCAATCTCTTCTTCTTCTTCTCTTCTTCAAAGGGCTTTTGGGCCATGGCTCTCAGCTTGTGGTCTTGTATGTGCCAGCTTAGTAGAATCAAGGAACAGCCCAAGGACTGTGCTGTATTTTCTTTCTGTTCCTTCGTAAGCCAATCTGAGACTCAAGGTGCAAAAGAATTACCTAAGTAAATAATAAATTCTGTGCTGGAACACATGAATCTAATTAGCGCAAATGTGCTTGAATTTGGGAGTTTCCTGAAAAAGAAAAGTTGGCTTCCACAGGCAGGAACCAAACTGATACTACCTGTACAATAGAGGCATTGCAGAGTCACATTAGATCAAAGGCATTTCGTAACATTAGACCAAACTGTGACATTTCATTTGGGTTCCGGATTCCATTTGGATTTTGAAAGTTATTAATCGGCACTTCAGACTTTTAAATTCAGACATTCCAGGTTTCAGAGTCTTGAATTTGGTGCCTATTTCAGGGTTCCTGAAGAACGTACAGTGCAAATTCCATGCTGAGTTAATCCAGTCTGAAACGAATGCAACAACTCTATGTAGTGTTGCACTAGAGACAAGGAGTGTATAAAGCAACAGAGAACAAAGAGGTATGTTGGGTGGGGGACGTCCAGTGGCCTCACACATGCCAGAGTGCCTTTTGTGCTGCAGCACAGACCTGTCTTTCCAGGGTGTTCTGTTGTTGAGCTTCCATTTTTTTCCAGATGGGTTTGATTTGTAAAGGGGACTTTGATCTATGCCAAAACACATGAATGGGAGACATGCTGCTCTGGCAGGCAGATTTCTGCATCCTTTCTTCGAACGCTTCAGCCCATGGTTGTTTTGGGGCTCCTTGCTAAAAGCTTGCAGATGCCAACTGAATACGTGTTCCGAAAGGTGAAAGAGGTTTCGATGGAAAGCCTCCCTTCGCTGAAGCTGCCGCTCTCCCCTTTCAACCAAATCATGTCTGTATTTGGAACCCATGCTGGGTAGTTACTGTACCGTACAATTTGGCATTGAAGAGTTCTTTGGGAGAATGTCACTGTTGCTTAGTAAAACGCCCCCCTACACATAGACAAGCACACACTAACAACAGCAAAAAAAAAATGTCAGAGGTCTCTTTGAACCATCCCCCTTCCTCGCTCTGCCAGGGAACTGCTAATTTGCAACCTGAAGCTGCTGCTCCACTATATATATATCCTTATTCCATAATGTACACACACACATATATATATATATATATATTCTACTATCATCAACAGCTTTCTCTGTACAATGTGTCACTTGCTGAGTGTCAAATAATTTTAAAGAGCCTCATCTGCTTAATTAAAAAAATCAAACTAGATTTTGATAATTGTGGTAGTAGCTAAAAGCGATGAAGGAAAGTCTCTCCTGTCCCCCTCATTTATTTTTGCATTAGAGCGCTCCCCACCACACACCCTTTCTTTTTGTACAATGTGAAAAAATTACGCTTCTCCTGCTGTCAGTGTGGCCTTTTCACACATTTGGGGGGGGGGGGGAATAATATTTTCAAGATCTAGATCTATCCAGCAAATCATAACAACCATAGAATGGTTAAGACCCAAAGAGCCCTTTAGATGCATGAGTGTGCTTCAGTGTGCACAATGAACTGATGTTTCTTCCCTTGGTCTGAAATTTGCAATGCAGTCCTATGCAAAGTTATATCTTTCTTCCCAGGAAGCAGGAAGAGGAGGACAGTTGGAAGTAGTGTTGCCAGCCTTCTGGTGGGTCTGGAGATCTTCCAAAATCACAAGTGATCTCCAAAGTACAGAGATTGGGTTCCTGGAGAAAATAGCTACTTTGGAGGGAGGACTGTTTGGCATCCCACTGAGGTCCCTCTCCTCCCCAAAGCCTGCCATCCTCAGGTTCTGCCCCCAAATCTCCAGAAATTTCCCAATCAGGAGTTAGCAGCCTTGGTTGGAAGGTCCACAGTCTTCAGGAGCTTCCCATGATGGCTTTTTAAACTTCCAGACACAAAGCATCGTTAACGATGAAGGCACATATCAGATTTATTCTCTCTGAAGCCTGATGGCATGTACCCATTTGCACAACATTGGAAGGAAGCTGCTAACAGGTAGCTGGTAGGCCAACTTCAAGAAGTAAGTGAGGACTAGTTTTTTTTAGCCCATGTCAGTAATCAGACAGGTATTTTATATTTGGATCCTCTGACCTGCTAATGGATTGCTTGGAGGCTTGGCTATTTCTTAATGCTGACAGAAAAACAGAGTTTGTGCCACTCCAGATTAGACCACTGGCTTCTCCACAGAAGTGTAAGACACTGAGTCAATTGTGTAATCATGTACTTGGTGAGAAATAAAAATCTGTCATGACCCCTCAGGCAATCAGTTCATGCCCTGAAGCATGAGATTTGATTAACCGTGTAATTAGCTTGGCTTGCTTGGCTACAAATGTTATATGTGGTCATAAAATTATGCAGCCTTTAAAATGTATATTTTTAAGAACCCACAGTATTTGACTCCCTGACCTCAGGAGACTGAAATTCAAGAGCCTTTTCTCATGTTGTTTTCTTCTCTTCTCTTTGTTTTTGTACACCAACTCCCAACTGACTTATGGCAACTTCATCTCCAGGCAAGAGACTAACAGAGGTGGATTACCATCGCCTTCCTCTGCATGGTGACCCTGGACTTTCTGGGTGGTCTCCAGGCCCGTAGCTACATTGGGGCATTTTGGGGCCCTGTTCCCCTTATTAAAAGCCCTGCCCCACAAATAGTCATGCCAGAAATCTTATTTTTGAGGAGAGACCCCCTGCTGCCATGGTGAGAGCACTGCAGCTTGCCCTCGGGCTTCCCTCTTCCTCCCACTGTGGAATTTTTGGGAGGCATAATGGGACCTGGGAAAATATAGTTCTGAGGGCATTTAATTGCCTTCAGAAGGCATTTAAATGCCTTTTGAGTTCCCTTCCACTGGGAAAGAAAGCTTAGAAGGACACTCAAGAGTGTTACCTTTAGTACATCCTACTTACAAGCAATTAATTTGCATGTTTCCCAGAGACTCATGGGGATGCTTTTGAAAGACTCACCATGACCTAGGTGGTATAGAGCAGGACTGGGCTAGCAGAAAGGGGGATGATTAGAGAACTGCTGAAGGTACCACTCTTGAGTGCCCTTCTAAGCTTTTTTGCCCTGTAGAAGGGAATTCTGAAGGCAATTAAATGCACACTGAGCTGTTTTTCTCTAGGAACTGATGCAGTTGCTGCCCTGTTTCTTGAAAGGAAGGGGTAGAATCAAGCTCAGAGCCTCCCCCTTCAAAGACAGGTGTTCAGATTAATTTAATTAACTTTAATTTAACTGCCCCCTTAAACATTTAAATGCCTCCTGAACAGAAAAATTCTAGCTATGGGCCTGGTGGTCTACCATCCAAATACTGCCCAGGGTCAACCCTGCTTAGCTTCTGAGAACTGACCAATTCAGGGTATCGAGGTCAGGGCTCAAGAGCTATAAGTAACCACCGCCAATGTAGGAATGCCTTCGATTTCCTGCACCTGTGTGGTTCTTTTGTAGCATTGACTCCCCACCTCCCATGTTCTCATACTATCCAGCTGTATTTTTTTAAATGCCCCCTTTTGTGGCTTTTGAAATTTTCAATACTGCAATCAAGTTTGTTCTAAATAAGGCCCAGCATTCCCAGGCTAAAAAGAAATAATATATACTCAGCAATATGTCTAAAAGAACATTATTATTTCTCTTTTTTTCTCCCGCTTCTGTTGCGCTATGTTATTTAAAGATTACAGTCATTGGTATTTACTGCTTATGGTGTACATTTTATTATGAATGGCTACTGATGCTCGACAAAATCTAACATGGCTAAGAAGGACGTAAGTTATGGCTTGACGTGAGCCACAAGGAGAATGGGTTTTGCATACATGGTTTAACCCCTTGGAGCTGTATTGCCATGATTCCATTTGGAGTGGTCACACAGGAGACAAGCTACAGAGATGGGCAGTAATGGAAAACATGACTAACTAGCATGCTTGCCAGATGAACATACTTTATTCAAACACCTTCAGTTACAAACGAAGCAAGCTGCTAATTGATGTTCCCTGATGAAGTTTTTCTCAAGCATCTGATTTTGTGTACATAGAAGTGCTAGTAGCAGAGGAAGCAAGCATGGCGGAGGAGAAAAACATCCACAGTGGTGATAGAGAAGAATGAGGAGAATGTCATAGAATCATAGAACGTTAGAGTTTGAAGGGACCTTGCAGGTCATCTAGTCCAACCCCCTGCACTCTGCAGGAGCATAGCTGAAAGATAGCCCTACAACGTACCCAAAAGATGGTTGTCCAGCCTCCACTTGAAAACGTCCAGCAAAGGAGCATCCACCCCCTCCCAAGGCAGACTGTTCCACTGCTCAACCACTCTTACAGTTAGGAAGTTTCTCCTGATATTTAGCCGGTAATGACTCCCTTGTAATTTCCACCCATTAGATCTAGTCTTGCAATCTGGAGCAAGAGAGAATAGATCCACTCCATCTTCTACATGACAGCCCTTCAGATACTTGAAGACTGCAATCGTGTCCCCTCTAAGCCTTCTCTTTCCCAGGCTAAATATACCCAACTCTTTCAGCCTTTCCTCATAAGACTTGGATTCCAACTCTCTCACCAGCCTGGTTGCCCTCTTCTGGACATGCTCGAGCTTGTCAACATCCTTCCTAAAATGTGGTGCCCCAAACTGGACACAGTAATCCAGGTGAGGCCTGACCATAGCAGAATAGAGTGGAACTACCACCTCCCATGATCCTGACACAATGCTTCTGTTAATGCATCCTAAGATTGCATTAGCTTTCTTCACAGTCACGTCACACTGCAGCTTCATGTTTAGCTTGTGATCAACCAGAACATGTCATAAGAGTTTGAGGCATAGATTTTTTTTGTTCCTTAAACTGACCAACTTGTGTAGCACAGACTTCCCTGCCATTGCTCCCATCTTTTTGCTTTTAAATTACTGACATTGGTTAGATTGCATTACCTGCCTTTTGTGATTGCAGAGTCAGCAGCATATATTCTGCAGTGATCTCTAAAGTGATCTCTCAAGAATGGATCACAAAATTAGCTGGGGTCATGATCAGGTACCAAAGGCACACAGAGATACCTGAGTAGTAAGTCCCAACTCAAAAATCTCAGGTTAATTTTACATACAATGTACTCTTTAAAATGTGGAGGTGCTGGTAGCAGTAAATGGGTGGGTGGAGAACAAGGAAGTCTAATTGTTCAAGAAAAAGAGTGCAGTTAGGCTTGCTTGATTAGCTGCCGGTTCAGTTCATGTTCTGCTCAGCAGTTTCAAACAGAGAGTTGATTGTTCAGTGAGCACTTTAGATATATCCAAATGAATTTGGATGTTTCCATTTTTCACGATGATGCCATTTTCTGCTGCAGTAACAACCACTAAAAGGGAAAGTTTTCATTTGAACTGAGAGTCATTATGACCATGAATTTGCTTACCCCTCTGTCTGTTGATATCAGCAGAAGTATATTGCTGCATTTTCGTTAAATTTGAGCCAATTTGTGCAATTCTGACATGACACCAGGAATATTGCCTAATAGAAATAGTGGAATGGCATGATAGTGGAGTTTGGAGTTGAATAAGCAGAACTGCAGCAACTGAGTCTACAGTATCTTGGCTTAGTAGAACAAGCAGCTATGGCACAGGTGCAAAACTGGCTGACACAAACTTCAGCCATGACTACCAAGGTGATCCGATCAGCAACTTGCCTCATGTCTAATTGAGAGAATCGAGCAAGATAAATTCACTTGGCAATCATGTTCACATCAAAATTTGCAGCATACCTAACCATAATCAGGCAAATGGACACATTCAAAATCATTCAGATGCATGCAAATAACTCACCAACACATTAGATACCAGCTTGGGAAAGGGGAGCAGGGTGTGGACTGAACTGGCTGGGGTTAATAAATAAATGTTACCAATCCTCAGTTGATACTTTTTGACAATTAGTGGCACCCACACTATGAAATGCACCTCACGTTTTAAGGGAGAACTAGCATAGTGTAGTGATTAGAGTGCTGGGCTAGGATTGGGGAACCCTGGGTTCAAATCCACACTCAAAGGTGAGGTGCATAGGGTAATCTCATCCAGTCCCTCTATCTCAGCCATATCTCCCCCACCTCGCTATTAGGAGGATGCAGTGCTGCTCAGTGTTCCTTGGAGGAAAGGCAGGGAAAGAAAAAAAAGAGTGTGATAGATAAGGGGGAGAAGAGGCAGTGTTCAGAAGCATCCATGCAGCTCAAGTTGTATCATACAGTTCTGTACTAACAAGGCACCTTCCATGCTCTTTCTTCAGCACTTTATTGCTAAAGTTAAAGAGGAGAAGCACCCCAATTAAAGGGAGGCTTATGTTTTTCCAGGATACCTACTTCTGATGCCCAGAAAGTTTTGTTGGCTGCTCAAC
Organism: Gekko japonicus; assembly: GCF_001447785.1. NCBI lineage: Eukaryota > Metazoa > Chordata > Lepidosauria > Squamata > Gekkonidae > Gekko > Gekko japonicus. The sequence continues at coordinate 372,621 of NW_015167082.1, forward strand.
ATGTACTATCCCTGCAAAGCCCCAATGACATATGTATATGCTGGGTTTCAACATGGACAGAATGTCTGTAGACCTAATCATATTCTAGGTATTCATTGGGCACAAGGTATCTTCCATGGTATCCTTGTGGATGCACACTGATTTCCTGCCAATGATGGTGGACGAAATAAATCCATCCCAGCATAACTTGGTTAGAGTCCAATGGCACCTTTAAGACCAACAAAGTTTTATTCAAGGTGTGAGCTTTCGTGTGCACGCACGCTTAGTCAGATGATGAAATGGAATTACATATCATAGTTGTATATATAGGAGTGGTTTGTTAAATTAGCATGAGGACACATTTTTAACGGATCAAAAGAATGGCAAGCTTAGTTCATAACTTGCATAAATTATGGCATCATCATGGGCACCGTGTCAAAGTCTGGCGTGAACAAATGGATATGAACCAAGCTGCCACTTAACACAAACAACCCAAGACTACTTGATATATTAGTGCATGAATCAAGGGTCCTCTACTGATGGTGGAAAGTTCTGTCACATCACGGCTAACCTGTGGTGACCGCATAGGGTTTTCAAGGTGAGAGAGAGCAACAGAGGTGGTTTGGCATTACTTGCTTTTGCGTAGCAACCCTAAACTTTCTCGGTGGTTTCCCGTTCAAGTACTAACCAGGGCTGGGCATGCTTAGCTTCCGAGATCTGACAAGATCAGGCCAGTCTAGGCCACCCAGGTCAGGGCTCCCTCTACCAGTTAAAGTGAATGTAATGAATTTTATAATAGGGTCATCATCACCACAGATAGTTCTTTCAAAAGACTGGCCAAATGCATTGAGAATAGATCTCTGAGGGTTATGAGCAATTATAGTCAAAGATGCAGAGTCCATCTTCTGGGTCAGAAATACCTGTGTTCACTCACTGCTGGACTGCACAAGAGGAGTTTCTGTTACCTATAATGCCTTCCTTGTGAGATTCCCAGGGCATCTGGCTGCCCTCTGTTGGAAACAGACTAGGCAGATCTTTGATCTGGTCTGGCAAAACAATATTTATCTGCTCATGACGCCATGAGTCTTACAATTATCCAGCCACATTCACTGGATATAAGCTTTGCTGTGAAATATTGCCTTAGATCTATTTAAAATGTCAACTGTGGAGGCACTTAAATCCATGTTTAGCAGAGAAGTTAATATAAATATTTCCTTTTCTAAACAGAAGTCAATATGCAGGTGGGGGGAAGAAGTCTTCTGTTAAACAAAATTTGGCTTTGCAATTATAATGCAAAATAGGCTTCTTATTAAAACGATAAGGGATTGTCAGCAAGCTTTATAATGGGAAGCCACTGTTTCATTCAGATGTTGTTTAAATAGATGCATTCCATCATTTTTCAGCCTTCAGTGGATAATGAAATTGAACAAATGTTACATACACCGAAGTCATTCTTAATGTGGAAGAAAAAGAAAACCACAAGAGGAAACCATGAACAATTCAGCAGTGTCTAAACAGCTGGTTTCTCCCTTTCTGGACTATATCCCTGAAAATTAAAGGAAGCACTTAATAACCACCACTATTCATATGTTTAGAGTGACAGTGATAGGCACATTATTAAATATATAGAAATGAAAATTAATGATTACCTAAAGTAGATGCTTGGTTTTCATAAATTGTAAATTCAGGTCTTAGCATTGGTTTATAGCAGAGGTCCCAAGGTGGTGCCTGGGGGTGTCATGGAAGCCACCAACACCTTTCCTGGCATCTGGCAAGTGTTTTTTAGGAAGTGGAGGGGCCAGGTAGGGCTTTTGCCCAGCAAGTCTTCTGATTTATTGGATATTTGATTGGCTGTGCAGATTTTCTTAAATATTGCTTTGGCAGCAGCTACCACCACAACACAAGGATTTACACTGTGTAACTGTGGTTGGTTCCTGTGGCAGCCATTTTGTGGCAGCCATTTTGTTGCTGTGACCACTGTACTGTGTCAGAATTCCAAATGTGCCCATAGGCTCAAAATGTCTTAGGAGGGGGGATGGTTTATAGCGATCAGTGGCCTTATCATGTCAAGTTTTGCATTGTGACATCATCCACCAAGTCACATGGGTCAACACAAACCAAGTAAGTAAGTTGCAGTGAACATGAATGAGGTCAAAATAGTGAGGACAAATAAGAAAGAGAGAAAAAAAGTACACCCCCAAGCATCATTGACATTTCCTAGGAAGAAAGAAACAGCATTCATGTGAACAACTTCTCTTGGTCTTCTCATAAAAGTTACCCTGGTTTCTAGATATGAATAGGAATATAGAGTGAAGCCTCTTACAGTGCCCAAGGCTCACAGGGGTAGTTGGGGCACACAAGTTTACTCAAAACAAAGTCCCAACAATATAAGGCCAAATTTGAGGTGTTGCCACTGTGTAAATCATAGCACAGAAATGTCTGACATTTGCATAATTAAAATGTCAGGCTTAACATTCCCATTAATATAAGTTCCTGCATTCCGCTTAATCATTTTCAGACTGTGCTGTCACCTTTTGCCTTATTGGCTTGTAGCATTTTTCTGCTGTTAGCACGTCTCCATGTGTTTTATATTTTCTTGTCAAAAGCCAATGCACATTTCATTCTTCCCTTCCTCAGCTACTTTCATCTGGACAATTTTGCCTGACGTGGAAAGTGATACTTCCCTGGTACATCTATGTGTTCTGTTGCTTTTCTGAAATTGCTTTTAAAAACTAAACCAATCCCTAGACCTTAGTAATAATATTAATAATAATGCCCAATAGTGCGTGTACTGTTTCAATATAGTGGAATATACCTCAAAGGCAGAGAACAGTCCCCAGAATTAGTATCGTTCCTTATGTTAGATGGGACATGAACATGCAGATAAATTACTGAGATACAAACAAGGGGAAATTATCACAACAATCCTAATATCTATGTAACTAGGTAGAGGGGGGGGGGAAATCACTCAGACATTAACTCATTTCATTTGACTGACACCTTGGTTAACATACTAGAAAAAAAATATTTCCTCTAAGGGCAAGGGACAAAATCCAGCCCTCTCAGGCATTCATCAGAGAGGCAGGTGGGTAGTCATAACCAAGGTCCATGTGTTTGTTTTGATCTTAAGCTTCTATTTGTCCTTTCTGTCTGCTCCTGGTTATGGGTGGCTGTGGTATAACACATCTCTACCATATCCTTTTTCTCCTAGGCTCAGGTGTTGTTTTGGATAGAACTCCCTCTGTGATTCCTGGTAATTGAAGGAGGACAATAATAGCAAATCCCTTATTCTTCCAAGATTCAGCTCTCCCACTGGACAGATGAGTCATCCATTCTGGATGCCAGGTCTGCTGGGAGCAACATAGTCAGCTGCCAAGCCACCTTGCTGGTAGTTTGCAAGTTCTTGGAAAGAGAAAGCGTTGTGATTGATTACCCACAATAAGCCATATTTCCCAGCCACTTCCAGGCTGAACCAGAATTGAAAGCACAGCAATGACAACAGGCAACACCAGTAACATAATGAGGGAATCACAAGCATAGAGGAGTGAAATAGGGAGAGCATGCTCAGAGCAACCGCCAAGAATTAAAACAGCCCCTGTCCTTTCAGTCTTCATGATGGAGCATAAAACTATCTCATTTTTAGCATCTCGGGACATGGAGATTACAGCCTAGGAAATGACTGGCATCATAAGGCATCCTATTTCTTCTCTGTGTCGGAGTCTCAGTGATGGGGACACCGTCTCTGTCTTCATCTGCAGATTGATTTCTCCGTTTCTTTTCTCTTCACCGGTTTTAGGCTAATCAGTCCATTCCTTGACAATGTAGAACGGTTCCCTAATGGATATTTTTCCTAGTGAAGTGTCCAGTCTCGTTTTAATTAGCTTAGATAATGGACTCTCTACAACTTCCCTTGGGAATCCATTCCAAGGTTGTAATGATCTTGCCGTTTGTAAGTTTTCCCTCCCTGCTATTCAGCCATATTTCCCCTTTTCATTGCTTTCAGAGAAGGTATTGAAACCGCATCATCAAGGAATGCTCCAGTCAAAAGCTAAACACTTAGGTCTGGGAACGGGTGGGGGATGAGAAGAAGACAGATCTAAAACAATGAAACAAAGAGAGGGAGATAAAGGGGCCAATATGATATCTTCCCTGTGAACTAAATGCGGGCTTGAAACCAGTAGTTTGTAATGTGATCAAGGTTAAGAAGCCAGCTAGACAACAGTGTCTGGAGATTTTAACAAAACTGAAGGATCGCTAGAATTGCAACTGAGGATTCTTTAGACCAGCCCATCGACAATGAGGATATCAAAGACTTGAAGAGGTGCAACAGGGCAATCAAAAAGATCAAGTGAGGGCCTTCCCTTTGAAGAAAGACTAAAGGAATTGGGGAAATGACCACAAAAAGATATGACAGCAGAGTCGTGTAAAATTATGACTGGCATAGTGACCCACTTGCAACAAGCTACAAATGAGGATGAGCCAATGACATTGATTGGACCAAGGACAACTAAAAGAGAATATGCTTCCTTCAGAATATGATTAATTTATTAAATTCAGCTCCCCAAGCTGTAGTAAGGGCTGCTAGCTTAAATATATTTTGAAAGGTACCAACACATTCATAGAACTGAGGTCTGTGGTGGGGAAAACCCTTTAAAAATACATTTTAGGCCACCTAACTATCTGTGAATTGAAAACGATTCCTGATATTTCCATGAAAGCAGATTGATGAGACACCTTAAGGGAAACAGTAGAAGTATCCTAGGGTGCTGTCTCTCACTCTTCAAACCCAAAAAACCCCAGCCTGATTAGGCAACTAGCTGTTAATTATCTAGGGGTGATAATTAGAGACTATCCCTCTCTCTACAGACAGCAGTGCTTTTCTGCCCCATTTGTGCTAACAACATGCAAGTGAAGGCTTGCTTTAGGCTGGTTCAAATTTCCAAGTGACATTGGAGCCCCAGTCCCCTGAACTCACTACCCCAGACTCCCAAAGCAAAATTCTGTCTCCAATTTTTTCTTTTACGAAAAAAGAGGTTCTTTGGTAGGGGGGGCGGGGGCGGTAAAATTGTTCTTCTGTGTGTATGGCTGTCTGTCATAATTCAGATGTGACTATTTGAATGCTGGCTTTTAAGCCTCCTAACTAAATCTTGAGGTGACTTACCAAACATACATCAGTGCAAAGTCAGAGAGAACTTTAATTATATCAGATAACTTTGATTATATCAAAGTTCAGGGGGGGAAATGGGATTAAAAGTTGTGATATCATTAATATCTGCAGCACTTAGAATCATGTCACCCTACTCCAACCTATCACTAAAAAACAGTCACAAATCCTATCAATTTTTTAACATTATTCAAAATTCCTGCAGATCTTTCACCTGACCATGCTTCTTCAGACCCATTTTTGTGACACAAATAGATACTTTACAACAATGGTAATGAGGTCTATCTTTGGTTAATTATGTATTTGTTTTAATTTTTAAAATTTATATCGTGTAGTCCTCAGCCAATATAGGCTCTTGAGGCAGCTCAGAAACCACAAGATGTTATATAAAATAGAAATAGAAATGTGCATTCTGATCCAGTTAAGCTTGAGTGGAGAAGTTTGCGGAAGAGAACTTTCCTCCTCCCTCAAGACGAGAGCTGTGGGGAAAAAAGAATCAGTGAAATTTGTTCCGTCTTCTGCACAGAGTGGAAAGTTTGGTTACTATCTAAGCCATTGTCATCAAAAATTAAATTTATTTCTTTATTACAGGAGATAATATATTACTATGATAGCAACAAGAAATCTCAGCATTCAGATGTGATATTCCCCTGAGTACTAGATACTGGGGCCAAACAAAAGGAAAAGCTTATTGGGTTCATGGGTTGGATCAAGTCATCTTTTTGACTGATGAAAAAGGAGTGAGGTCTCTCCTTTGACCACCAAGATAATGACTTTCACAGACAAAAGTCATGTGGGATGGTGGCTGTCAATGCTCTCTCTAAGCTGTGGGGTCTTGTGAACAATAATTCTACTTTGTGAGCTACTAGCATTAAAGTTGTAAGCAAGTAATTTGGCTACTGCATAAATTAGTTTGCTCTGGAGCCATCCTTCCTGAGCTAAGAAAAAACTGTGTGAGCCGGAGACAAAAAAACTGTGAGCTAGCTCACACTAATTCAGCTTAGAGAGAATGTAGCGTGCAAAAGCTGACTTTCACAATGTGATTTTCTCTATTATTATCAAGTAACTTATGATGGAAATGTTGAGATTCCTGTTCAGGATAACCATGTCTAGGAATTCTGAGGGAAGCTTGAATAATTCTTCTTAATATTTGTGAATTTTTCAAGGATCAAAGTAAAAACCATACAATCAAAATTCCATGCGTGTTCATGACTTCACAGCTCTTAACCTAGTTTGTCCCTGGGCTTGTGGCTAAAGTCAAAGCTCAAATGTTCTCTTCTTTTGCAACTTGGGAGCTGCTGAAGTCTATCTGTTAGAACACCATAGAACACCATAGAACTTGGAAAGAAAATTGAAGACTTCAGGCTACTGATTTCAAGATTGAAAGAACTCAGCTTAGAGGGAACACTGGTTAATGGCATAAGAATCAAACCATACCAATATTGGTCCAGTTTTGGTAAAGTTCTGGTGATGCTCAGAAGAGCCATGGCGTGCTGTAACTACTGTCATACCATAAAAATAACTTTCTTGAGTAGGTCTAGATGTTTCAAGTAAGTTTCTGGAGAGATGGTATAGAAATTCTCTAAATAAAAAACAGATGGATCCTCCAGAGCCATTCTGCTTAGAATGAGCTCTCCTTCCAGGGACAGACTGTTCATAGGGAGCCCTAGGGGATTTCCTAGGATACTCTCCATGGAGGCCCAAAAAACCGGTGTGGGACAGCAGTAAGTGTAGGTGCTGTGGGGTTGTGTGGCTTGGGTGCCCAAAATCCTCATGCTGCTCCTGGTTTCTTCTCATGTGATGTGGGTACTTCAGTAGTCAAGCTGCTCATGCAATTGGAGGAGGGGGGAGGATGATAATAATAATAATGATGATGATGATAGTAATAATAATAATTAGGAGGAGGAGGGATTTATACCCTGCTCTTCACTCAGAGTGGCTTACAATCTCCTTTCCCTCCCCCTCCCTACAAAGACACCCTGTGAGGTAGGTGGGGCTGAGAGAGCTCTTCCAAGGACTACTCTGAGAGAACTGTGACTGACCCAAGGTCATACCAGCAGCTGCATGTGGAAGAGTGGGGAATCAAACCTGGTTCTCCCAGATTAGAGTCTGAGCTCTTAACTACTACACCAGACTGGCTCTCTGAATGAAAAGGTCTTGGCTGAACAGGAGTAGGATTGTTGTGGTTCCTTCCCTCACCAGAGTTGTCCCATTTTCCAAGAGTGCCGCTACTTGTGTAGGAAGGAGCAACAGCTTGGATTCCTGCCATATGGCCCAGGGCTTCTGCTACAATTTGAGAAGGAGGCAAGCTGCAGATGCTCCTAAACCATAAAAGTAGTCTCAGAAAGACCTGCACTTAGAGTGAGTGAGAGCAGCAGCCATCATACCGTGAAGGAAGAGCTGACCAGCTTAAATAATGAAGCTGGCTGAAGAGCTCTCAGAAAAGCTTAATACATTTCAAGGCATGAAAGCCGTTTGACTAGCCTGATAACTTGGGTAAGGAATGTGCTAAACAAATCCACCCAAATTCTGCCTCAGGCAATTTAAGATGCAACACCGAATCATTAAAATCCCAGTTGTTCTCTTTGCTTTCAGTACAAAGTGTATGCATTCCAAATGATTCTATTATTCTATTTGGCGTATATAGTATTTCCCCTCAGAATATTTCCATAAGCCTAGAAGGCGGAAAGAAAGTAACGAAAGAAGGTCTGAGTAACAGTTGCCAAGGTAGGAGGCAAAGTGAAAGCAAAAAACAAAACAAAACCCCACCACATATACAAGGCCTGGCGAATTACAAGCAGAATTCCTCAACCTTCATTTCAACACCTTCTTATTTTAAACATTTATTTTCTGCCATGAGAACTAGGAACATGCTTGAGTTTGGTGGGGTTTTTTAAAAAATGGAAAACCTGAGGAAATGAAATTCTGCACCTGATGTCAGATTCCAGATGGTGCTCATATGGTGGCTCAGAAATGGGAGGTTTGCAGTCCAATTAATATCTAACAAAAGTGAATTGTGTTTACACCAAACAGCATAGAGGTGAGAGGAGCCACGCTATTTTGTAGTCTAGGAGAAAAGGGAAATCTAGAGATTGTGTTTGAGCTGTGTGAATGTCTCACCTGAAGCACTGTGAGCAATTTATTGCAAGTTTAGGGGGTGGGGTGAGGGGATATGTATTTTTAGGCTTTGTCTCTCAGTACATAAGAACATAAGAACATAAGAGATGCCAATGTTGGATCAGGCCAAAGGCCCATCCAGTCCAACACTCTGTATCACACAGTGGCCAGAAATACCAGTGCCATCAGGAGGTCCAGCAGTGGGGCCAGGACATTAGAAGCCCTCCCACTGTTGACCCCCCCAAGCACCAAGAAGACAGAGCATCACTTTCCCCAGAGCCCCTATCTATACCTTGTGGCTAATAGCCACTGATGGACCTCTGTTCCATATGCTTATCTAATTTCCTTTTGAAGCCGTCCATGCTTGTAGCCGCCACCACTTCCTGTGGTGTATCCAATGTAGTTTGCAAATCAAGTTTCTGTAATTCTTATGAACATCTCAAGAAATGTCTTTTCAAAACTGAACAACATTTTATATAAGGCAGACCACTTAGAAATTAGGAGGAATTCAGCTTTTTTTTTTTAAAAAAAAAACCTCTTCAAAAACATGTAGTTGGGTAGCACTAGATAGAATATATATATTTTTTAAAAATCTGCAATGTAATCCCTCTGCTTCTGTATTCTTTCATTGTGACCCATGAGATAAGGAAAACTCTGACCATGACTCATTTTTTCATAAGAAACCCAGTTTTTGAAGAGTTTTACTCCAGTTTTGTATCTGAGATAATATAAGCATTTTGGTCCTGAGTTCCTCTTGCAAAGGAGATTGTAAGCCATTCTGAGACTCCTCCAGGTAGTGAAGAACAGGGTATAAATCCAATCTCTCCTTCTTCTCCTCAGCTTTACTGCCTAGGTCCCTCCTATTCTCCCCAAGCTTACCAAATGGCTGCTGGTGGCAGTAGTATTGTGTTTACCACACAGCTACAACTAGCACCATTATCATTTATATAAAAAATAAAATAAAATATTGGGGTGTACGACTCAATGTTTCAGGACTGTTTTCACACATTACGTTTTCCAGTATGCACCAGCCATTTTTTAAGGGCATATCAAAAAATGTGGTCCATGTCCTGGTAACAGCTGGGTGATACTACTTCAGTGTGTTCTACAACCTTGAAGAGAGTCTGGGAACTACAACTGGCGCAGACTGTTGTAACCAGAATTCTCACTGGAGTGGGGAACCATATAGTACCAGTCTTCTTGTACCTGTACTGGCTCCCAAATTGCCTTGGGGCTGAATCCAAGATGCTTCAAAGCCCTACTTGGGCTGGACTAGAGTACTTTAAGAATCACCTACCCTTCATATGAACCTACCTGACTACTACTGTCATCTCCAGAGGCCCCCCCACCATCTGCGGCTAGAAGGTTGGCAACCCGAGAAAGGGTCTTCTTGGTTGAAGCCCCAACACTGTAGACTTCCCTCCCCAGGGAGATTCTGTCATTGCCTTCGAGAAAGGTGTGACAACTTGTCTGTTTGGTCTGGATTCTTTCATTGATTATCATTGACCCTCCTTCCTGTGTGTCAATGAGTTCTTTTTAATTATTTGTAATCGTTTTATGTGCATGTGTGGGTAGGTGTTTAAGCTTATTGGGGACCCTCAATCGGGTGGAAAGGCATCTTTAAATAAATAAAATAAAAATGTAATAGCTATGAATGAGACAAACACGTGTGGGAACATGTACATGGGACGTAGTTTTCAGAGGGTAGCTGTGCTGGTCTGCAGTAGAACAGTCAGAGTTGAGTCCGGTAGCACCTTAGAGGGCCATTCTGCATCTGGCATTCACTCCACATTTTCTCAACCGGGAGAGGAAAGTGCAGCTCAAAACCACATTCAGATACCTTGGGGCAATGCTGTACTGACTGAAAAGTCACCCCTTAACGGCCATAAATCTATGTAGAAGGTACAATAAAATCCGATGATCAAAGAAAGCGAAAGCGGCATGGATTGTGGAGGCTACCACAAAATCTGATGATCAAAGGACGCGAAGGCGGCATGGAGTGTGGAGGCTACCACAAAATCCGATGATCAAAGGAAGCAAAAGCGGCATGGAGTGTGGAGGCTACCACAAAATCCGATGATCAAAGGACGCGAAGGCGGCATGGAGTGTGGAGGCTACCACAAAATCCGATGATCAAAGGAAGCAAAAGCGGCATGGAGTGTGGAGGCTACCACAAAATCCGATGATCAAAGGACGCGAAGGCGGCATGGAGTGTGGAGGCTACCACAAAATCCGATGATCAAAGGAAGCAAAAGCGGCATGGAGTGTGGAGGCTACCACAAAATCCGATGATCAAAGGACGCGAAGGCGGCATGGAGTGTGGAGGCTACCACAAAATCCGATGATCAAAGGAAGCGAAAGCGGCATGGAGTGTGGAGGCTACCACAAAATCCAATGATCCAAGGAAGCAAAGGCGGCATGCAATGCATTGTTTTAGCAATCCAACGTGGGCTTGCTAAAACAATGGGAGGGAAAAGCAAATTCAGAATCAGCCAGAGACCAACAAGATTTTGAATGTATAAGCTTTCAAGAGTCAGAGGTCTGACAAAGGGAGCTTTGATTCACAGAAGTGTATACTCTGAAACTCTTGTTGGTCTCTCACGTGCTACTGAACTCAAATCTGATGTACATTGATTGGGTTGAGAACAGCCCTGAGATGACAAACATGTCTGTGACGTAAGTTTGTATATGAATCGGCTACTGCCTAGTTTTTAACTGACTGTTTCGGCCTTCATGGCAAGTTTTCCTATTACCTTCTCAAAGTAGTTGTCACCTCAAAACGACTACTTTCCATCACCCTCTGAAGTATGGAAGGAGGTGCCTGAAGGCAATGCCAGCGGCTCAGAGAAAGAGGAAAGGCTAATATGAGGAGCATTCACATCCCACATCCTTCCCACCCAGTCTTCCTGCTTCAGGT
>NW_015167082.1:383839-410369 GCF_001447785.1 Gekko japonicus
CCCATACCCCTTTAAAGAGCCAGTGTGGTCTGGTGATTACAGTGTCAGACTAGGAGCATGAGGGAGACCTGGGTTTGAAGCTCCACTCTGCCATGGAAGCTTGGTGGGCAATCTTGGGCCCATCATACCCTCTCAATATAGCCTGCCTCACAGGACTGTGGTGAGGACAAAATGGAGGAGAATGAGAGCAATTTCTCCTCATTGGAAGAAAGGTGGGAAATGAAAGAATGAATGAATGAACAAACAAAGGAACAAACAAACGAATGAATAGGGGTAAGAACTGGCCAGGGCGAAGACATCATGCACCCCACAGAGGACTGTACTCCTCTGGTCCAAAACTAAAGAGGTTGCAGTTTCATTGTATTTCTGGTGGGGTGGTGGGTTTGTGTGTCCTGAAGCAGAGCTGTCCCTTTTGCGAAGCCTTGGCCTGCCCAGATTGCTTTTTGGGAGCATCTTTCAGGGCTCCCCCCCTCCCCCTGGCATCTTCTCTTTTCTTCTCCCCTCACCCATCTGCCAGCCTGCCTCTTCCCTTCCCTGGGAAGTTTCTAAGCGGCACCTTCCTCCAGCCCCCCCCCCCCCCACACACACACGCCCGCTCCCTGTTAGCGGGAAGGGTGTGGCTGCACCTGAACCTTGGGCAAGTGGAAATGGGAGGCTGCAACGTGCCAGGACTGGACCGTTGGCAGCTCCTGGCCAGGGGGTAAGCTGGCAAAGGAGGAGGAGAGGAGGAGGCGGCAGTGGCTGGCTGGCTGGCATGCAAGCGCTCCCATCGCAGGCAGCCTGAGGAGAGACAGGCGGGCGGGCGGCAGGAGGGCAGAGGGGCCCGAGGAAGAGCGCGGCCCGCTCCCCTTGACGCGCCCCGTGCCCGCTTCACACACACACACCCCACCCACACACCGCCCTTCCTCGTCATTTTCTTCGCTCTGGGGAAAGAAAGAATTTCTGAAGAGAGCTCGGCTGGTTCGCAAGGTAGGGCGCGCTCCCCCAGGAGCTTCTTGTTGCTCTTGGAAACGCCGGGTGGCTCCGCATGGCAAGCAGGCTGGGGAGGGGGAGAGAGAAGGGAGCTCCCACTCGATCGCTTTTTAGGGGATCGGCCCCGGAGGGGGATCTGCTGGCGGCTCCACACTTCGCTTGGCTGCTGCCTCTGTGTCTCTGCGTGCGCGAAGGGGTGTGTGTGTGTGTATGTGTGTGGTGGTGGTTGAATCCTCCCTCCTTTCTGCTGCCCCATATGATAGTGTAGGACCAGGGCGTGCTGCCTACGGCTCGCTGTTCAGGTGCCTTTGAGCGTCCGGTCCCTCCTCGATCGCCCCTCCTGACGGTAAAGCGAAAGATCGTTTGGCGTGGAGACCCGGACGGAGCAGGGGTGGCCGGGAAAGTATCCCTTCCCCTTCTGCCTCTTCGGAGAATGTTCATTGCTTCTTTTATGACTCAGGGGGAGGAGTCCCACACCTGGCTGGAGTGGTGGTGGGTACGCATGTATGCAGGGCTGCCACAGAAGGCAGCCTCTGAATAGTAATAATAGTAATAGTAGTAGTAGTAGTAAATAATAATAATAATAATAATAATAATAATAATAATAATAATTTTATGATCAGGGACCTTATACTTGCCTGAAACTGGGAGGGGGCGGAGGTACCCCACCCCGCAACACACACGTTTCCTGTTCATTGCTTTCTGGGCAGTTAAAGCATGTTTGACTCTCCCTTTTTTGCATTTGGGAAGCCCGACCGCCTTTGTAAGTGCGGGGCGACTCGGATCCGATTGCTGGCCTCGGCCCCAAATGTCCAGGTGAGGCTGGGGAGGCGCCTGAGACTTCCGCAGGTAGCCGATGCCCCCCCCCCCCAGGGGGGGGGGGGGGGGGTAAGGCACGGGCAATCCGAGCCCACAGCTCCAGAGCTCCAGAGCCTGGCTTGAACTGGGGGGCGGCTCCGGCTGCCTTCCCCCCCCCTTGAGCCGCAGCGACCGTGTGCGTGCGTGTGTGTGTGTGTGTGTGTGGTTAGCCGGGAGAGATTTGGGAGGTTTGGGGGGCTCGTTGCCATGGCTCCCTTGAAGCTCTGCCGAAGGAGATATTGATGCCAGTCACGGAGGGACCCTTCTTCCTTCCCGCACGCTGGATTGCCCCCCCTTCTCCTCCTCCTCCTCTCCCCCCCCTTTTCTTCCTTCTTCTTTTGGGTGGACCGGGCAAAAGTGATTGATCGGGCGAGCTGGGACGGTGCCGCTCGGCCGCTGCTCACGCCAGCGAGCTGAAGCCGGATCCTCTTCGCCAAGTCCTCCCTCGGCCGAGCCAGAGCCCTCTCCACCGCCACACACCCTCCCCGGTCCGCCCCCCGTCCCTCCCCTCCCTCCCTGAAGTGCTACCGGCTGGCACCCGTCTCGCACACCCCTTCAGGCTGCCAGGTAAGATGGAGAGGAGGGGAGGTGGGTGTGCGGGAGACCGAGGCTCGGGGGAGCGGGGGGGGGGCGCCTCATCTCGATGGGAAATCGATAGCCATCGACTGCTTTGATTGCCCCAGCCGAGTCGGCGGCTGTCCGAAACGCTGAGGGGAGGGACGGGAGACCGGCGGACCGTCACTCCTCTCCAGGGACCCAGAAAGCAGCAGGTTGTGTGTGTGTGTGTGTGAAATGTGCAGGGATGATGTGGTGCGGGTGTGTAGTGACGGGGCAGAGGCGGGTTGAGTCGTCTGGATCGCCGGCTGGGCTGGACCGTAGACGGCTCCCTTTCTCTCTCGGCGCCTTTCAAGCCGGCTTCGAAACGTGCCCGTCTTTTGATGTGACTGAGAGCCAGCGCTTAGCTTTGCCTCTCCAGAGTGATGAGGGCGCGCCTATCTCTTGGCAATCTCGCTCTCCTTCTCTGTGTCTCTCCCCCCCCCCCATGCTGCAAAAGAAGCTCCCAAACACGGGGAAGAGGGTCAGAATCACACCTACTGTCTGGGGCAGTCGATATTATCTCCAAGGACCAGGCGTGAGAGAATCCTTTCCCGCCGCTGCCACTCAAGGAGATAGAGAAGGCTCAGAGAGATTAGATGGTCAGGTACTCCCAGGAAATCAGTGTCTGACTGCTCTCCAGCTAAAGTTGACGTGAGGGGTGGTGCCTTGGAAAGACAAGAGGGAGTCTTTCTGCATCTCAGAGGTTGAAGGAAGCCTGGTTTTGGTTTGTGTGATATATCTACAAGTGCAAGCCTATGGCTAGAGCTCATGTGGTACAGGATTTGTGCACTGGTTGGCCAGCGCACCCTCAAGTTTTCAGACTTTTGATTTTGGATTCCAGTGGAGTGTAATTCTTGTGAATAGCAATAGCCCCCCTCCCCCCATTAAAGGCATCTTTTTTTAAAAAAAAAAAAAAGTGTAACACTGTGTTTTACATGGGTACAATTTAGATTTGCCGGCCTCCAGGTGGGGCCTGGAGATCTCCTGAAATGACAGCTGATCTCCAGACTATGGAGATCAGTTCTCCTGGAGAAAATGGCTGCTTTGGAGGGGGGACTCCAGCCCTGTAGCTAGGGATTTTGGGGTGAGGGGGCCTCGGGGGGTACAGCTAATTAAATCAAAGCTAATAATAACATTAATTCAATTTGGGGCCAGCCCGGAAAGGAGGGAGCCCAGAAGAAATGCTAGGGGGCTGGGCCCCGTGGGCCCCCACATTAGCTACGGGCCTGGTGGACTATGTCATTATACCCCACTGAGGTCCCTCTCCTTCCAAAACCCTGTCTTCCCCGGGCTCCACCCCCAAAATCTCCAGGAATTTCCCAAACCTGAGTTGGCAACCCTAGTGTAATTAGCAGTGGATGGGCAAAGCAGAAGTAACAGTGCAGGGCTCATGTGTTTGAATGAGGGTCATGCCAAATGCCAATGAAGTGGGGTGGAAGAGCAGGGCGTGTGCCTAGTGTTGATGCTTGAACATTTCCCTTACCTGTGTTCTCCCACCAATCAGCTTTCTTCATGGGGAAAGTGCAGGAAAGTATTCTGCACCCTTCCCATCCCCCCCTCCAGCCCTGCGCATTAATCTCTTCCTCTGCTTCATAAGATTTTGGTGATGGACGGATCTAACACATAGGACTGACATTAGTTTGCCCTAGAATGTGTACAGATTGATCAAAAGCTGGGAGAGTGCCAAGGATTCTTTGAGAACCACCTAGCTTGACAATGTTTGCCGACTGGATTATAAAGTCAAAACTTTACCAAACTGTGTGTGTGCATGTTTAGATTTTGCATGTTTTTAGTGGGTGGAGACCTATACAAATGTTGATCGCTGGTGTTCTGAATAAATGTGCCTGGTGGTTACTATATTTTGGTTTCCAGTAATTGTAGTGGCTTCTGAGTCTTGATAGGAATAATTTTGGCTTATATCTGTTGAGAAAGTAGCATGTCTGTGTGAAGAAGACTGATGTTGAAAAACAGGGTACAGTTTTCTTTGATTGAAAATGTGAGTGCATATTAATATACAGGGTCATTGGCAATGTTCCCTCTAAGCTGTGGAGTCTTGTGAGCAAAAATTCTAGTTTGTGAGCTACTGGCATTAAAGTGGTGAGCGAGCAATTTGGCTATTGCATAAATTACTTCGCTCTGGAGCCCTCCTTTCTGAGCTAAGACAAAAATGTGTGAGCCGGAGGCTAAAAAACTGTGAGCTAGCTCACACTAACTCAGCTTAGAGGGAACACTGGTCATTGGGTACTTTGCCTGAGCTGTGAAGCTGACTAAACTAGTCATTTCCTCTGGATCAGTTTCAGGCCTTTCTTGAATTCTCTGGCAGCCCTTAGGTGTCACAATGAAATCCACTAAACCAGAAGGCAGTTTCCATTGGGTCAATTTCACAGCCTTCTTGAATTCTCTGGCAACAAGTAGGTGTAGCAGCTCCAACAAAATATTAGAAAAAGTGGACCAAGATTCTCTGGTCTCTCACATTTATGCAGTTATGTCAGATTCTGGGTCAGAGCTAATACCATTGTAGTGTGAAAAGTGGGTATTGCTCCAAATAAATGATCATCTGTATGCAGACAGCAGCTTTATTACGTGCTTAAAGCATCACCTTTGAAGGTATCATGGAACTGGAGAGGACCAACAAAGCCATCTAGACCAACTCATTGCCCAAAATCTAGACCATAGCAACCAACATCCAGCCATTTCTCTGACACAACTATGCAATTTAGGCCACAAAATGTTGTAAGTGGATGTAATTAGAGAACAATAGTCACCCATTTCATGATATGGAAATAGTTGGTTTAAACCAGCCTCCCATCATTGAATATATATCTTGAAATTCAGTATCTGAAATCTTAAAATGTCACAGACAGGGAATGCTGAGAAAGGCCTTTCTCTGCCCCCAACCATGGAACAATACTGCCAGTCAAAACAAACAATATTGAGCTGGATGGAGCAATGGTGTGACTCTATAAGGCTATTTCTTGGGTTTATAAATTCAATCAATGGCACGTTGCATGGCCCAGTTCACACACACATTCCTAGAATATAGAACACCTGTGTATTCTGAGAGTCTGCGTCCCCTAATGCCACATATAAATGGAAATATATAGGCCTGTTCTGCATGATTCTTGACCCCAAAAGTAATAAGGGTGAGGAGAAGAATGCAAAAATCAAATTATATGCACAAATCAAACCATATGCACACAGGGTTCTACATACAGAACGAAGGCATCAGAAATTACTCTATGTTTATAGTAGAAGGGAAGGCATACACTCTCTATACCATTAACAAAAAGGTTTCATAGCCCAGATCAATGGTGAATCATACTTGTATACAACCATGTGAATAAGTTCAGCGATTGTCCAAAATGGATAAAATAATAATAGCGCTAATAGAAAAATAGAATCACAGAGTTGGAAGGGATCATACAGGCTATCTCGTCCAGCCACCTGCTCAGTGCAGGATCAGCCTAGGGCATCCCTGACAAGTGTTTGTCCAGCTGTTGTTTAAAGCCTGTCAGTGAGGGGGAGCTGATTCCACTGTTGCACAGCTCTGACTGTAAAAAAGGTTTTCCTATTATCCAGCCAATACCTTCCTGCCCTTAATTTAAACCCATTATTGCGAGTCCTATCCTCTGCTGCCAACAGGGACAGCTCCCTGCCCTTCTCTGACAGCCCTTCAAATACTTAAAGATAACAATAATTTCCCCCCTCAACCTCCTCTTCTCCATACTGAACATTCCCAAGTCCCTCAGCCTTTCCTCATAGTGCTTGGTCTCCAGGCCCCCAATCATCCTTCAGAACTGCACACAGTACTCCAGCTGTGGCCTGAACAAGGCAGTGTATAGT
Source organism: Gekko japonicus (assembly GCF_001447785.1). Classification (NCBI taxonomy): domain Eukaryota; kingdom Metazoa; phylum Chordata; class Lepidosauria; order Squamata; family Gekkonidae; genus Gekko; species Gekko japonicus. The sequence goes on from NW_015167082.1 coordinate 390,110, forward strand.
GGGACTATGGCATCTTGTGATTTGGCTGTTATGCCTCTATTGATACACCCCAAAATTGCATTAGCCTTTTTTGTCACTGTATCACACTGGCTGATTATAGTACTCCAAGATCTTGTTCGCACACACTGCTACCCAGAAGTGTATCCCCCATCCATTATGCGTGTTCCTCATTTTTGTTACCCAGATGTAGAACTCGGCACTTATCCTTGTGAAATTGTATCTTGTTCACATCCGTCCACTTTTTCAGTGTGTTCAGATCTTGTTGAATTCTATCTCTGTCTTCTGGTGTGTTTGCTGCTCTTCCCAATTTGTTGTCATCTGCAAATTTAATGAGTAGTTCCTCCACACCCTCATCTAGATCATTTATAAAAATATTGAATAGTACTGGGCCCAGAACTGAGCCCTGTGGCACCCCACTGGACACCTCTCTCCATTCAGATGTAATGCCATTGATAACTACTCATTGAGTGCAGTTCTCCAACCAGTTCCCTATCCACCTAACTATCTTAGAGTCCACTCCACAGTCCTCCTCTAATTTACCCATCAGAACATCATGGGAAACCCTGTCAAAAGCTTTACTGAAATCCAGGTAAACAACATCAACAGCATTCCCTCAATCCAGTAAACTCATCACTCGATCAAAGAAGGAAATGAGGTTGGTCTGGCAAGACCTGATGGGCACAAACCTGTGCTGACTTCCCCGAATCACCAGGTTGTCCTTTAGATGCTCGCAGATTGATCCCTTTAAAATCTGCTCCAGTATCTTCCCTGGGGCAGAGGTCACACTGACTGGCCTCCTCCCTTTTTTGAAAATTGGGATAACAACTGCCCCCTTCTCCAGTCTTGTGGCATATCTCCCATCCTCCAAGAAGTCTGGAAATGGTGTTACTGAACTACTAAATGGAAACATTAGTGTTGAAGTACTTAGTGGAAACATTTTGCCCCTCGGCATTTCTATCTAGTGATTTTTCTGATACATATTGCTTTAAAATTTCAAGTGCCGAGTATTCGTTTATTTGAATGTCCACCATTGTTGCTTTTTAATAGGAAAAAAGTTAAATTATTCTATAATATGCTTGTGTGTTTTATGTGCTTTATAGAACCTGGGAGAACAGCAGAAGCATCTAAGAGTTCAAAAATTAATTATAATATAGATGCCATGATGTTTGGCTTATATAGAGAATATGCAAGTCCATGCAAGTATGCAAGAACCATTTCTTGTCTGAATCAATTTGATGTTGTATCTGTTGGGTGCAAAATAAACTGGGGGTGTGCAAACTCTTGCATATGCTCCTTGGAGAGAAAGGTACCTGTGATTGAGTGGGCAACAATTTGTTTGAATTTTGGTATAGAGGGGATGGAAAAAAGTAGCAATGAAACTGACAAAGGGTTTAAAACCAGGGCTATTTTTGGGCAGGAACGCACAGGAACGGAGTTCCGGCTGGCTCCCAAGTTTGCCACGCCCAGCAGGAACTCATTAGCATAATAGGCCACACTCAACAGCAGAAACTCATTAGGATTGGCTACGTTGGTGTGTGGCCTAACATGCAAAGGAGTTCCTGCTACAAAAAAGCCCTGGGTTTTGACAACAAACAAGGTAAAAAGAATAAGAAGCAAAAGGTGGGTGTGGCTGGATGAGCACACTTCTGGTAACATGGAGGTGTGGCCTAATATGCCAATGGGTTGCACTGTCAGAGGTGTGGCCTAATATGCTAATGAGTTCCTGCTGTTGGGTGTAACCTATTATGCTAATGAGTCACTGCTGGGCTTTTTCTACAAAAAAAGCCCTGTTTAAAATGCACTGGTAATTTCCCCTACACCTGAAGGGGTCCTTACTGCAGAGATGGGGGTGAGGAGCTTCTCAGTTTCACTGCTGCTCTTTGCAACAATTCTCTGAGTTTAAGCAGCAAATTGCTTATTATGGAACCTGTCCAGATACTTAATCTGTGCACCTGAACTGCATTCATTCAAACTCCCATAGGATCTGACTATGCAATTGGTATTCTTCATTTTTGCAGAAAATATACTGTGTGATCAGAGCTAATGCATGTTAGAGGGTACCTGAGTAGACCCCTGAGGAAAAGGGACTTCAAACATGTGGAGCCAGGGGATTACACCACTGTCGCCAGCACCACCACTCTCACACACAGATCATCAGTGCAATCCGAAACGGAATCACACCCATCTAATCTCATTGACTTCAGTGGAACTAGAAGGGTGTAACTCTTTTTATGATTGCATTCACAGTAAATGTCTGTCTGGGACTCTTGTCCCTGTTGCAAAAGTGAAACTGACAAGCTGCTGTAGGGAAGCATCTCCTTCCTGTAGAAATGAAATTGGCAGGTGATTTCGAACCCTTCTGTACAATTAAAGGGACTTCCACATACTGTAGAAGTGGAGACAAAGGCTTGGATCCCAAGTAAGCCAACATTTCCCACAGATCCGCCCCCCCACCTTCCTGTCTCTCATGTCATTCTTCACAGTCCCTTATTCCCCAAGACAAGCTTCTCATAGAGATCAGTGGGCTGCAGTGGGCAAAGGGAGGCAGATTAAGGCCCTTTCCTCACTAGACCTTCCATCCTGGTTCCACGCTGTCTCCTACTAGCTATTCTGCACTACCCTTGAGTTCAATCCTCTTTTTATCTTTTTTTTTTTGGTCAGTTCTGCATTACATTGTGGTCACCCCAGGTTCAAACCGCCATTGCCCTGGAGTAGACGGATCCTGTTTTGCTGAAGGCTTTCCCCCGATCTGGAGCAGCCCTGGTGCAGATTTAAGTGTAGAATTTTAAATTCGGTTTCTATCCTCCTTGCCCCTTTCCTGCCAGACCTGGGACATTAAACCCAGGCTTACTGCTTGCAATGCGGAATTTATAACCTGGGCCAGGCAAGCAAATTGGAGTGCAGAAAGAAACTTCGTTTGCCTTCAACGTCAGGTGTATCAGTGTCACCACTGCTCTTCACAGTGTTTGTATGAGGAGCAGATAATATTAAACGAGTGCTGAACTTTCCAGGACTAGAAATGCACAGACCACCACCGATGCAAGAAGGAAGCAGGAAAAGACAGTTTCGAAGACATGCATGTGCAGAAGTTGCTTGGGAACTCCATGTACATTGAAGACAGTCCCTAGATTTTCTATGGGACAGAAGTGGGGGGGGGGGAATGAAGAAACAGAGAAACTGGTCCTGTACATATTTAAAGGTGAAGAGAAATATAGTAAAATCGATAGCATAAGACTAGTAAGAGGAAATGTAGATAAACCTATAACAGCCCTATGAATGTATTGTTTTTTATTTCCTAAAATATTTGATAGACTGTGTTTTTGATAATCTTTATGTTATAACCTGTAACACAATTTCTGGAAGCTTTGCTTTATATTGAATGTCTTGGAGTATAGAAGTAACATTTAAAAAATGGTGTGACATGTTATAATACTTTCTCAATATTTCATCTTTTGCATCTCCTTATTTGTTCTTGCCTTGTTTATGCACTCCATTTTTGGACCATGACTTGCAGCCTTTACAGTGGACTGACAATTTTGCACTCCCAGAAGAACATGAGTGTCTCACACTTTCTGCACCCATGTTTCTCTGCAACATCTGTCATGAAGCATTCACAGTTCCACGGAGCCTCCTAATCATTGTCATTATCATTATCACCATCATCTTCATTTATAGCTCGCCTTTCTCCATGAGACTCGAGATGAATTACACAATATGCAAAGCAATTCAACTGGGCAGCAAAGATCTCCAGTAAAGATCACCAGTGCAGTAGGATTACACAACTGGAAAGCAATGCAAACAAAAAATCATCTAAATCATGACATACCATAATGAAGAAAGGGGGCTTTGAAAAGGCAGAGGACATTGCAACAAAAAGGGAGGTGATGCATGCAATAAATAGTGTGATAGACTAGAATGCTTCTAGGCATGTCAAAAATGTTTGAAAACAGGAAGAGTAGCTCATGCTTACTGGCCCTCTACCCCATGGGCAGACCAGGATTTCTGTGAGATGGAATGAAGAACTTCTGTAGTTGTTTACCAGCCATGGCATTGGCTTCTGATTAAACATGTCCAGAGATCTAACACAGTTCATTTTATTTATTTATTTATTTATTTATTGTCAAATTTATACCTCGCTCTCCCCGCAAAGCAGGCTCAGGGTGGCTTCCAATAACATAAACATGATAAAAACATACATAATACAAATTAAAACATAACAGTTAAAAAGAATACATTACAAAGTGCTGGTGGCAGTTAAAATTCAATCAGAAGGAATGCTTTCAGATGGATTTCCAGTTTCCAGCATAAAAGTGCTTAGATGTTAGATGTTATATGCTCGATGATGACTTTGCGGGCCGTGCACTGCAGTTGCGGTCCCTAATTATATGCCTGGCAGAAGAGCTCCATCTTACAGGCCCTGCGGAACTGCGAAAGGTCCCACAGGGCTCTGATCTCCTCCGGGAGTTCATTCCACCAGGTAGGGGCCACCACCAAAAAGGCCCCGGCCCTAGTAGCAGCTAGCCTGGCCTCCCTCGGGCCAGGGAGGGTCAACCGATTTTGAGACCCAGATCGTAGTGCTCTCTGGGGTATATACGGGGAAAGGCAGTCCCGTAGGTATTTTGGACCCCGGCCATATAGGGCTTTAAAGGTAAGAACCAGCACCTTGAAGCGGACTCGGTATGCTACTGGCAGCCAGTGCAGTGTCCTCAGCACAGGTTGGAAGTGCTCCCATCTAGGGAGACCCATCAACAGCCTGGCCGCAGTGTTCTGCACTAGCTATAGCTTCCGAATCTGCGACAAAGGCAGCCCCATGTAGAGAGCGTTACAGTAGTCTAGTCTTGAGGTAACCATCGTGTGGATCACTGTAGCCAGGTCAGCGTGGTCGAGGAAGGGAACCAACTGCCTAATCAGCCTAAGATGATAAAAGGCCGACTTGGCAGTGGCCACTACCTGGGCCTCCATGGCAAGGGAAAGCTCCAGGAGCACTCCCAAACTCCGAACCTCCGGCACTGGGACCAATAAAGCCCCCCCAAAAGATTGGGAGTGGGACCCCTGCCCACAAACCGCCCTGACCCAGGCACAGGACCTCCATCTTCACTGGATTCAGTTTCAACCAACTCAGTCTGACCCACCCAGCCACGGCCTGCAAAGCACAATCCAGGTCTTCTGATCTGGAGTCCGACTGGCCGCCTAACATCAGATAGAGCTGGGTGTCATCAGCATACTGATGACATCCCGGCCCATACTTTCGGGCAATCTGGGCAAGGGGGTGCATATAGATATTGAATAACATCGGGGACAGCACAGCCCCCTGAGGCACACCACACTCAAGTGGGTGCCTCCTAGACCACTGTTCCCCTAGCACCACCCTTTGTCCCCAACTCTGGAGAAAGGAAGCAAGCCATTGCAAGGCAAGCCCCCCAATCCCCACATCGGTGAGGTGGTGGACTAGTAACTGGTGGTCGACCATGTCAAACGTGGCTGACAGATCTAGCAACAACAGTACTGCCATTCTGCCTCGATCCAGATGTATCCGGAGGTCATTAGAGTGACCAGCACTGTCTCCGTCCCATGACCCAGATGGAAGCTGGACTGGAAGGGATCTAACACGGAAGCGTCATCCAGAAAACCCTGCAGCTGTATCACCACCACCCTCTCGATCAACTTGCCCAAATAAAGCAAATTGGAGACCAGCTGATAGTTGGCTAATTCGGCTGGGTCTAAAGATGGTTTTTTCAAGAAAGGGTGGACCATCGCTTCCTTGAGTGCCCCAGGGAACTGCCCCTTTAAGAGGGAGTTGTTGCTAATCTCCCTTAGGGCACCTTGAAACTCCTCATGGCCAGATTTAATAAGCCAGGATGGGCACGGATCAAGACTGCAAGGGGTTGGGCACACAGCTCCCAGTAGACTGCCAACTTCCTCTAGGCTGAGAGGGCTGAAGCGATCCAGGATCGAAACCGAAGATGTGCAATGGGCCTCAAGCTCACTCACCATTTCAAGTGTGTCGGGGAGGACACAGTGGAGTGCCAAGACTTTAGCCGCAAAATAGCTGGCAAATGCCTCGCAGCTAATGTCCAATTCCCTAGCATTTGGTCTGCCCTGTGACAGAGCTGTTATCAACCGAATTGTCCTAAACAATTGGGCTGGGTGAGAGCTAGCAGACGCAATCACTGCCGCATAGAAATCCTTCTTTGTGGCTTTGACTGCCATCTCTTAGGCTTTCATAAATGTCCTATAAGATGTTCTTGATGCTTTGTCTCGAGTTCGATGCCACCATCTCTCTAGCCGTCTGAGCTCCCGCTTCATCAGCCGTAGCTTCTGGGTATACTAAGGAGCCAGCTTAGTGGGGCATAGAGGGCGCTGTGGAGTGATCTCATCAATGGCTGCGGAGAGCCGACTATTCCAGTCCTCCACAAGCTCATCTAATGAGCCGCCAGGGGGCATCGGATCCCGCAGAGCCATCTGGAGCCACACCGGGTCCATCTGGCTCTGCGGGCAAGCCAAAATACGTTCACCGCCTACACAGGGTTGGGGTGGAACATTCAAGCAGGCCCCCAGGGCATGGTGGTCCAACCATGGGACTGCCGAAGCAGTAATCCGGTCCACTGTTACCCCCATTGCGAAGATCAGATCGAGCGTATGCCGAGCCTGGTGAGTGGGGGTCGTTACATATTGGGAGAGTCCCAGCGCCTCCATGGACGACACCAGATCCGCTGCCTGAGTAGATGTCGCGTCATCGGCATGGACATTGAAATCACCCAAGCCAATCAGTCCAGGGTGATCCAATGCCCAGCCTGCTATAGCCTCCATCAGGGATGGCGGGCTATTGGCCGGTGCGTTAGGTGGCCAGTACACCAGCCAAATCGCCAAACCCTCCCCGACCTCCCAAACCAGGCCAGCACACTCGATGCTCGTGATCCTCAGAGGCAGAAGCGCCCTGAAGGAGTAAGCCTCCCAGATGAATAGTGCCACTCCCCCCCCCCGGCCCCTAGTCCAAGATTGGTGAAGGAGTGCAAACCCAACAGATAGTCTACTTCTGCTCATGTATCTTGAGATCAGCATATGAGTTCAGGGGGTCATAATTCTGACATTTAAAGGCAAATTTATTTTATTTATTTAGAATATTTAGATCTCATTTTCCTCATGATTCAGCAGTATTAGTTTGGATCTAGGTTGAAACCATGGCTCAGTAGCAGAGCACATACTTCAGTTGCAGAAGATCCCAGTTCAATTCCTGGCATATCTGGGTAAAAGGGAGTAGCAAGGGTTGGCAGAAGGCTCCCCCCCCAATCTCAGTCCTGGGACAACCAGTATCAGCTGGCATAGCTAACACTTAGATAGGTGGGCCAATGATATCACTTGATTTTAGCCATGTTCAGAAAATAGGGCTGCCAAAGTCCTCACTCGGGGCAGGGTTTTCCCTTCCCCAAGTTCCTGTTCCCTGCTGCTGCTTGAAGCAGCACCAAGGGGGAAATTAAAAATGAAAATAAATTTACAGTTTTTTTAAAACTCCCTGTCACCTGTATGATGATGTCACTTTCAGGAATACCGAGAAACAACAGCAGAAGTTCTAGGAATCTTCCGAAGCTCTATGGTATAACCGTAGAGTTTCTGGTGATTCCTAGAGCTACCACCATTGCTTCCAGTTATTTCCTGGAAGCAACATCATCTCACTGGTGATGCGCTCCCCCCCCCCAGGTCACTGCCCCCTTCCTCCTACCAGTTGCTAGGCTCAGTCTGGCAACCCTACTCAGAAGCCCCCTGTCCTAGTGGGCCAGCCTGTCAATGGGCAACTTTTCTCTCATCTTTACATTTCTCTCATCTTATCTTAAATGCTGCTTTGGCAGTATTCAAGGTCCTTAGCTGTGTTTTTCACAGGGTCCTCACATTAAAATGTAACAACTACATTTCACAGGGTTCACCTTGGGGTGGCCCTTCAAACACTCTTGTTCCAAAGTTACTGGAAAGTTGTAAGGAGGGAGAGAGACGGTCAGATCACTAGCCGCTAGCAGGCAACACAGCAATAGGAAGTTGGCTGCAGGTTTGGGGAACTGGAAGAAAGTTTGTTGGAACTATGAGGAAGCCAAAAATTTTCACAGCTGAAGCCATTCTATTTCAGCCTCAGCACTCACCCATCCCATTTTAATTTTGTGATCATGATACTAATCAACATAACATCAACAACCAAACATAAATGCTCATTAACCATTCTGATCATGTTGAAAATTGCTGTGCAAATCTGGTTACAGAGTTGCCATGGAACTATTTAGAGGATATGTTGATTGCTCATCCATGGCAAAGTATGTCCTATCTGTGTTTTGGGAGCAAAGTGACCTATTGGAAGTACTATGGTTCACGGTAGCAGTGGCAACAAAGGAACCTATTTACTAGGTTAGGGTGAACTCATCTCTCCACTTTACAGTGGTAACATATTAGAAATCGAAACAAAGAAACTGCATTATATGAATTAATTAGCATGTGGTAGATGATGTCATTAAGCTGGCCACATGGTCCTACAGGCTTACTACCCTGAAAGACTTTCCATCTGTCCAGTGGGCAAGTCAGATTCAGGAATGCTATCCAAAATTAGTTCCCCTTCCCCAAACACATAATAAAAAGACATCAGCCGTGGTTCACTGTTTTGCCTGAGTGTAAAGCATCAGGGCAAAAAGAGGATGATAGAAAACAAAATAGGGGATTGAAGTGCAGGAGAAAGGACTCTTGGGTACATTTTCATTACAAATGTACTGAAATCGTACTTGGGAATTGTAAATGTGCATGCATTAATGGAAGAATAGCTCTGGTGGTAGTCAATCCAATAACACCAGGCTGTATCCTATGACTCTGTTCCATGAAAAGTAGAACTTTCCTGTGCAACAAGGCCTTAATCTTGCGGAAGAAGCAAGATCCTGAAGGAAGGATCCATCATTCGTGTAACAGAATGGAGCACACGGCTTAATGACTGGAAATCCTGTACTGTCTAACCACCCTCCATCAAGATATGAATAGCAGCATTTTTCACAAGAGGCTGAAACAGGAAAATTGTTAGGATACTGCACATTAATTGTGCACCTTTTGATTACCATTTTGCATGGAACTCAGTAGTTGTCAGTCAAAGGAATGCAATTATTACGGGCATTTAACATGTGCTACATTTGTAATTAAAGCAAATGAGTGAAGACATAATAGCCTAGCTATTTATTCTAGAAAGCCCAGAGACAAGTCTTCCTATAAATAAAAGATTATTTCCCAGCATTTTATGTTTAGTTAGCGCAGTTCAAAATGCAGCCATTTTGTTTGCCTTTGACTTGTTTAACGGATCGGACATAATTGGCTGCAGGGGCGACTTGACAAAAACTAGGTAAGAATAATCAGTTTTTGTGGGCAGTTAGCATGATCAGAAAGCTTCTGTTTTACATTCCTCCATTGGGACAGGACAGGAACTATTGCAAAACAGCACTAATTACTCCAGTTTATCTGGCATGTGTTAGACTGGGGTAGCTAATTATTGCTTTCCCCATTAGCAGGGTTTTAAAGAATAATGAATTAACATATTGCATTCATCAAAAGAACATCTACAAAGTTTATCTTCTGAGAGCAAATGTGTGACTGTGCTGCAAGAAGTCACTGTGGGTTTCCTCAAGGGGGGGGGGAGAAAAAATTGTATTGGGATTCCTTTGCAAGGTGCTTTAGACCTTGATGAATGACTTGAATTGATCACCAGCCAGTGACACTGGAACTGTTGGTTGCTTAGCAACTCAATGGAATTCTGCAATTTCAGTTGTATTTCTCCCATAAATGAGCAGATTCTGTTTTGTTAAGGAATAGGGTTTGTTTGTTTTTTGTCTGCACAAAAGGCATCCTACCCGGGAAGCAGTTTGATATGTTATCCAAAACGATTGTGTGCGACAGTTTTGTAGCAGCTGACATTTGACGGGGGGAAGCCTGATGGCTGTTAACTTGGAAACCAGAACAATTTGGAGCTATTCAGAGGTTTTCTAGTGCTTCATAATAAGTTATAATTGCATATTTGTCCTTTCTGAGTCAGGAATCTATGCAAAGACAAGTAGCAGTGAGAGTACTAATCCCACCAGGGGGATTCATCCAGTCGGTGCTTTTGAAATGTTTCATTCATTCTGTCTTGAAGTGTGAGGTCCTGCCAGGTCATGTTGCGTTACATCGTGTTTCATTATGAGTGAATGGTATAGAACATGGAGCATGCCGTTCAAAGATTACCCAAATTATAGCAGGGCAGCTTGGCACAGCTTGGGGTTCATTCGACTCGGGACCTTAGCTGAGAACTCCCAAAGGCTGAAATGAATTTTTAAAGTGACCCATCTGGTACAGGGCTTTACCGAGAAGTGATAACAAAGAGCTAAGTTGAAAGGAAGAAGGAGGAAGCCATGTAGTAATGCTAAAAAGGGACAACATTGGGATTTAAGCCAACTTAACATAGGGTTTCAAAACATTTCTGAATTAAAGTTTGTTTCGAAAGAAGAATGGCCAAAGATGACCATGTATGAGAAACGTTTAAAAGAAGCTATCCCTCTCTCTCTATCTGTGCCATGTCCTCTCATTGATTTCTATGTAGAAATCCTATTACATTGAGCAGGGGTATCTTCATTTGCAAAATGGCAAAATATGACCTTAAGCATGAGATCAATGCTGGGCCACCATTTCTGGCTCATGTGCAGCAATCATGAGCATGTAAGCTGAGCCAAAGGGGAAAAAATGATTGAGCATCTCAAGAGGGGGAAAATACATGAAATTCCTTTCTATCCAGCCAAGCTTTTAGCAGGCGACATAAAGACAGGAAGAGCTCTTGATGCACCTGATGGAATTGGTTTAGAAATTAATTGGAATACTCTCTTGTAATTCCAGATGCCTCACTGCTAAATTACATAGTAGGCTGATGCAGGAATTGCACTCAAAAAGGGGGCAGTTTACAAGGATAAATTAATCCTTTTTGCTGGTGGGTATTATTGGTCTGCTGGGGAAGGGGGAAGGGCGAGCAACAGGGAAAGTAATGCAAGAATGAAAATGTGCAAATTGCCTGAGATCAGACCGGAATGGTCCCATCAAATGGACAGCCAGGCAAAAAGAGTAAGACTAGAACAGAGACAAGTCACGCTTTCTGCTCTCCACAGATTCAAAGCATCTCTTTTTTCATTCTAATACAAAACGGACTGATGAGGTGCAAGGGAAGGAGAAAGCATTGTGGGAATGTGCAGATTATGCCTGGTCTAATTTTGAATATTTTGGGGGGGAAATTGTTGATTGTTCAAAGGTGTGGCTTGCAATCTGAGGGAATTGTGATCTGAACAGAGGGTGATTGAACATTCATGAGCCCTGCCAGGCTGAGCTTTCCTGAGTTAGCAAAGCTAGGAGAAAAATAAAATCCTTCCAGCACTGGAGTAAGTCATGAGAGCGTCTTTTCTTTTGTGTGTTCCATCTTTTACTTAAAAAGAAGTTTCCCTTGCCTTTACATCTAAAAAGGAGTTTGCTCGCTAGTCCTTCTTCCCACCTAGGACTGCAGTTTTGAGGGAACAGTGAAACTTCATTTCCATGAAATGAAAGCCATTGAGAGATCTCAGACATTTGCTCTTCTGCAGCCTCTCATGTGGTTAATGACATCTGAAATCTTTCATCATCATAGATTTCTCACATTTGATTCAGCTCTGCCTTTCAATGGGGAAGTCTAAATATTTGCTCCTGCTTACTCCTGTCTGTTGTACACTTAGTCTGCCTGCTTTTCAGACTGTACAAGCACCTGTTTGGTTGCTTGCACACTTCTCTTTGCATACACATCTATCATACTGGGGAGGGTAGAGACTTCTGAGATATTCCAACTTGAAACATAGGGAATTTCACCTCTTTTATTACAGAACCCTTGCATATGACTATTCTCCTTAAAATAAGCATATGAGGCCTGAATGGATATTTTAACAACACTCCCTAATCATCCTGTGTCTTCCATACATATGAATTATAATTTCAGTTAACTACTGAGTCTGGGTTTGGGAGCTTCATTGTGCACACATCACATTACCAGTATAGTATAGGATCTGTGTTATCTGACTTCAAATCCCCACCCTGTCTTGTAGTTTGCTAGGCAGCTCTCAGCCTAACATTTCTCAAGGGTAGTTTTTTCCAATTAAACAGGGAAAGAAGAATGATGTATGCTGTCCTAAGCTCTTTGGGGTGGGGGGGGAGGACAGGATTTTTTAAATGATCCTTTCTTTCTTGATTCTCCTTAACAGAGAAGCCAGCAATGCATGCAGCAAATATATATCTGGAACTTTAACCATCACTCAAGTGAATAGGAAAGCTATTCCCTTTTTAGCCTGCTCTTCTTCAAAGGAGCTCAGGGCAATATAAATGGTTCACCCCTTCTCCATTTTATCCTTATCACGCCAGTGTTGTGAAGGAGGCTGATGGAGAGAAACTGGCCTAAACTCCTCAGTGACCTTCATGGCTGGTGGTGTATTTGAACACATATTTCCTTCGTCCTGCTCTGACACTCCTCACTACACCAAACTAGCTTGCATTAAGCGTTGTGTGCTCTGAGGTGTATGGTGAGTAGGGGTGCATTTATCTACCTTGCTTCCAGTTTGCCCTCCAGTCCTCCTCTTTTATCAACCCACAGGATACTCTGGCTGTTTCAACAACAGGTCTTTTATTGTTTCCAACAGGGAAAGAACATTTACAAAATGCAGAACTCTAGTATACACTGAAAGAATACAACTTTAACATGAAACTGAAGAGAGAAACTTCCTGAACAGGCACTGAGGGAAAAACAGAAATGAATACTTACTTAAACCTGAATACAGATATATTTATCACAGATAAGCAAAGATTTCCATTAGTTATTTTTTTCCCATTCATTTTTATTGTTGTCAACATGTTGCCCACAATTTGGTGTCTTTCCCCCCCATTTCTTAGATTCACGTGTCCTGTATGTACACGTTGTACAGACTATTCCTGTGGCATTTAAACAGAAATGATATGTACACATAGTACACGCACAAAGACATATACATACAATGTGTAAAGCTGGTTTATTGGCACACCAATACTGCTGAAATTCATGTAGATTCATGTAGCAGAGGAAGGGAGGGCAGCAGCTCTTTTCCTCACCCACTCATCCACTTCCCTCTGTTGCTGCCCCTCTACAGCACATGTGGCACCCAAAAGGGGGAAGCCAAGGGGGGCAGTGGTGGAACTCCTTTCTTGCCCTTCTGCCCCTTCAGTCTGCCTCCACTGCCACCCTTTCACAGCTCACATGATGGCAAGAGCGGTGGCTCATTCCTCCCCCATCCAGGGGTCATTTGGGGGGGACGCGGGGGGACGCCATCCCCCCGGGTGAGGTGCGGGAGGGCGGGGCCTGGAGCTCCCTGCTGGTGCCCGCTGGAGGTCGCCGCCGGCTGTGGGGAGGACACACTTCTGGTGATGTCAGGGGGTGTGGCATATGCTAATGAGTTATGCTAATGAGTCCCCCTAGCTCTTTTTCTACGAAATGACCCCTGCCCCCATCCCTCTGTGGCTCACCTGGTGGTGGTGAGTTGGTGGCAATGGTGGTTCCCACTTCTCCCCTATCCACCTGTCCTCCTCTCTTCATTTGCCCACCTATTCTCCTCCCACGTCCTCCTCTAGCCACCTAATTTGGAAACATGTTTCATATTTTACTGCAAACCAGGGGAAAGGGCACTCATGTTTGTAGGAATATGTTCCTTTTGTCTACATGGCCCCACCCATCTGAGAATTAGATATATTGATAGGTTTGATTTGTACAAGAAAGAAGGGAAATCAAAATGGGCCTGGGGGTTGGGGCTGGAACAGCAGAGATGAGAAATTCAAAATCACCTCTGTTGCTTTCTCATTTGAGCTGGAATGGGCTTCTCGATCCAGACTTCCATTTTTTCCTTCCTTGGTGCATATCATGTGATTGCTCTGAAGGATTCAAAGCATTGGCCCTGAGGGGAGAGAAAATCCTGACCCACAAAACCATATATGTTTTATTTATGACAATCCAAAGAAACTGATATTTTTAGTATATTTTCTTTGAAACTCAGCTCAAGTTTCTCACAATGCATGGAGGGTAGCTTAAGAAAGAATCCTATTTTAGACTTGTCTTCTTAACATCTGAAGCAAACGTCGTTAAAATCATTTCTGGGCTTAATGATCCATGCTTTTTAAGGCTATCACATCAGACAACTTGTCTTCAGAGAAAGAATATTCATGAATCCAAGGAAAATCTGTGAAAAAAGCACATTTCCCTCTTGTAGTCTTGCTTCCTTTTAGGCACATCCACTGGCACACACAGATGCCTTATTATTTGTGCCTGCAATTGTCATAATTGCCACAGTACAATAGTCAAGCGAATGCATAGAAATATAGGCCCCTAATTTAGTCCACTTTGCTCACTTAACCGTTTGATGCATTCAGGCTCGGAAGGAATTCTGAGCTCTTTTAGATATTTCTATTGCTCTTGATGGGATTTGTGTTGCTTCAAAATGTCAATGCACAACTTTCCACATGGTTTATTGCATTGCATTAGAAAAGAGAATGGATATTGATCAACTGAAAGGCATTGCTCACAAGCAGTGTTCCCTCTAAGCTGAGCTAGTGTGAGCTAGCTCACAGTTTTTTAGCCTCCGGCTCACACATTTTTGTCTTAGCTCAGGAAAGAGGGCTCCAGAGCAAACTAATTTATGCAGTAGCCAAATCGCTTGCTCACAACTTTAATGCCAGGAGCTCACAAAGTAGAATTTTTGCTCACAAGACTCCACAGCTTAGAGGGAGCACTGCTCACAAGTCTCTGTGTGAGACTTGCATATACTTAGGTGACAGTATAGTACTGAAGACATACTAGCATTAGAATTGTAGAATCATCGAGTTGGAAGGGACCTCAAGGGTCATCTATGCCAACCCCCTGCACAATGCAGGAGATTCACAGATACCTCCCCCCACATCCCCAGTGACCCCTGTTCCATGCCCAGAAGATGACAAAAAACCTCCAGGATCTCCAGCCAAACTGGCCAGGAGAAAAATTGCTTCCTGACCCCAAAGTGGCAATCCGTATTTCCCTGGGCATGTAAAAAAGGGCCCCAAGAACAAAGCACTTCCTGCCCTCGCTCTCATGATCTGCCTGAGTTCACAGAATCAGCATTGCTGTCAGATGGCCATCTAGCCTCTGTTTAAAAACCTCCAAAGAAGGAGAGCCCTCCACCTCCCGAGGAAGCCTGTTCCACTGAGGAACAACTCTAACTGTAAGGAAGTTCTTCCTATGTTTAGCTGAAAATTCTTCTGATTTAATTTCAACCTGTTGATTTTGGTGGACCTTCTGGGGCAACAGAAAACAACTCCTCACCATCCTCTATATGACAGACCTTCAGGTACTTGAAGATGGTTATCATATCACTTCTGAATCATCTCCTCTCCAGGTTAAACATACCCAGCTCCTTCAACCTTCCCTCACAGGACTTGGTCTTCAACCTCTCACCATCTTTGTTGCCCTCCTCTGGACACATTCCAGCTTGCCCATATCCTTCCTCAATCATGGTGCTCCAAACTGAACACAATACTCTAGGTGAGGTCTAACCAGAGTAGATTAAAGTGATACCATCACTTTGCATGATCTGGACACTACACTTCTGTTGATACAGCCCAAAATGGCATTTGCCTTTTTAGCTACTGCATCACACTGCTGACTCATGTTCAGTGTATGGTCTACTAAGACCCCTAGATCCTTCTTCTTTTTTAATAGTTATTTTTTTTATTAAGAGAAACACAATAAGTCAACAGCAGTGTTATACAAATGTCTAAAACCTGCCAAAACAGAGTTCAAAAAACCAAACATGAAATAATAAACACATAAACAAGACAGCGCCCATTGTAAGTTTCCCAGAATGGTCTACGAAGACCCCTAGATCCTTCTCACACATACTACTGCCAAGACAAGTGTCCCCCATCCTATTATTATGCATTTGAATTTTCCTACCTGAATGCAGAACTTTTCATTTATCCCCATTGCAATTCATTTTGTTTTAGCCCAGTTTTCCAGCCTGTCAAGATCATCCTGTATTCTGACTCTGTCTTCTACCATATTTGCTACCCCTCCAAATTTAGTTACCATCTGCAAATTTAATAAGCATTCCCTTTGTTCCTTCATCCAAATAATTTATAAAGATGTTGAACAAAAGAGGTCTCAGGACAGATCCTTGAGGTACTCCACTTGTCACTCCTCTCAAAGGGGACGAACCATTCACAAGCACTCTTTGGGTGCGATCTGTCACCCAGTTGCAGATACACCTAACAGTCATAGGATCCAAACCACATTTTTCCAGTTTGTCAACAAGAATATTATGTGGAACCTTATCAAAATGCTTATTGAAGTCAAGATAAACTAGGTCTACAGAATTCCCCTGATCCAGCAAGGCAATAACTTCCTCAAAAAAAAAAGAGACACAAGCTTAGTCTGACATGACTTCTTGAGAAACCCATGCTGACTCTTAGTAATCACAGCCATGCTTTCTAAATGCTCAAGGACTGTCTGTTTGATGATTTGTTCTAAAATATTCCCAGGTAGAGACGTCAAGCTGATGGGTCGGTAGTTACCCTGATCCCCCCTTTCCCCCTTCTTGAAGATGGGGACAACATTTGCTCACCTCCAATCTTCTGGCACCTTAGCTATTCTCCAAAAATTCTCAAAAATAATGGACAGAGGCTCATAAATTACATCTGCAAGTTCTTTTAGTACCCTTGGATGCAGTTCATCTGGCCCTGGGGACTTAGTTTCATTTAAAGAAACTAGGTGTTTGTGTACTATCCCTATGCCGATCCCAGGCTGCAACTCCCTTCCCTCATAATGTGTTCTGTTTTTGCCTTGTTGAGCACGTTTCCCTCATAAGAGAAGACTGAGGAAAAGTAGGAATTGAGCAGTTTTGCCCTCTCTTTATCACCTGTTAATTTCAGTTTCCTGTCCCCACAATGGCCCTACCATCTCCTTGCTCTTTTTTTTTACTTTGAACATAAAAAGAACCCTTTTTTGTTGTTTTTAGCATCTCTCACTAACCTAAGCTCATACTGAGCTTTAGCTTTTCTAACTCTCTCTCTACACGCACTGGTTATTTATTATATTCATCCTTGATTATAAGGCCCTCCTTCCATTTCCTAAATGAGTCTTTTTTTATTTCTCAATGTTTATGAAGCCACCTTGGCTTCTTTAGGCTCCTCCCATTTTTCTTTCTCATAGGAATCATTTGTGATTGTGCCTTCAATATTTCACTTTTAAGAAATTCCCACCCCTCTTAAACTCCCTTTTATTTCTTGGATTAATCAGATGAATGTCAGTCTTAGAACAGGCTCCACGTATCTATGCACATCTTCATTCAAATCAGCAGGATACCATATGGATGCATGGACCAGATTGCAGAAGGAGGTTTCACATGACTAAAGCCAGAGATTACATACCACATTAGTTGTAACTAAATTTGCAAAGAACTGACACCAGCAATATTTTTGTGCTGATTTCCTGATTCTATGTGCACATTATTTTTTTCATATATTATCAGATGGCTGCTTTTTCTCACATATATCCCGCTTCATTGAACTCAATGAACAAATTGTGCCTATGTATGCACAATCAGAGAAAAAAACAACACACGTTTCCTTTGTAGTAGAAGAATCATTCTAACAATATAGCCTGGTGCAGTATAATATTTTAGAAACTGAGCTACTAAGCACCAATTTCCTGGTCCAAATGCCATTTCTGCCATCAGATGGTTAGGTAGCCTTAGTCAAATCATGTTCCTTCATCATCCCACACACTTGTCTGAGAGCCAATATGGTGCAGTGGTTTGGGATGGAAGACAGCATGTGGTGGCGAACCTTTGGTATGGGTGCCAGAGGTGGCACTCAGAGCCCTCTCTGTGGACACACATGCCATCGCCCCAGCCAGGCCGAGACCATCATTAACGTGTCAAATTCTCTGCCAAATAATTTTAAGTAAATGAAAGCATTTGGGATTGCTTTCCTTACATTGTTTGGATCATCTTAGTTAATGTATGAGTTGTTTTTTCTAAAGTAAAACCTCAGTATTCAGGTTAAATTGCCATGTTGGCACTTTGCGATAAATAAGTGGGTTTTGGGTTGCAGTTTGGGCACTCGGTCTCTAAAAGGTTCGCCATCACTGGTATAGCCTGATCTCATCAGATCTCGGGAAGTAAGCTGGGTCAGTACTTGGATGGGAGACCACTAAGGAGGACTTCACAGAGGAAGGCAATGGCAAACTACTTCTGCTTCTCACTTGCCTTGAAAGACCCTTGCTGGGGTAACCATAAGTTGGTTACAACTTGACAACACTTATGTATGTATATATGGTGCAGTGGTTAGAGTTTGGACTAAGAGATCTGGGAACAAATCTCCATTTAATTATACAGCTTACAGTCACTCTGTCAGCTGAACCTACATCATAAACTCATTGTGAGGATAAAACAAAGGAATCAAAATCCCCATTTACTGCCTTGAATTTTTTGGAGGAAGGGTGGAATAAAATGTAATAGGCTTAGCATGACATACCTGCTAGATGGCACAATTCTCTCTGGTACAGAATATCAGCTTACAGAAGGTCTTTTTTTGAAGTGCAAAGTAGAGGTGGTTTAGTACTAGAAGAGGTTAAAATCAAGGAGAGAGGCAAGCCTCAAACTGGTCCCCCCCCAAAAGGTTTATTTACAAAATGTAAAAAGCCTGGGTTTTGTTTTGTAAGAGGAAAATAAATCATTATATTGTGAAGTAACTTTAAGCGTTGTTCTCCAGAGCTGAGTCTCAATTGGAAGCCATAAAGCACTTGTGAGTACCTCACTTGGAGAGCCCTCCAAAGGGTCTTGAAAAAGTTGCTTCACAAGGGATATTCCTAGAGGATGATGCCTTTTATTGACAAGTTTGGGGCTCCATATTTCAGAGCACATTGCGAGTTTGGTGCAGTGGTTAAAAGTATGGACTCTAATCTGGGAGAACCGGGTTTGATTCCCCGCTCCTCCACGTGCTGCTGCTGGTGTGACTTTGGGTCAGTCATAAGTTCTCTCAGAGCTGTTTTCTCCAGGGCAGTTCTCAAGAGAGCTCTCTCAGCCCTACCTACTTCACAGGGTGTCTTTATTGGGAGGGGAAAGGAAAGGGATTGTAAACCACTCTGAGACTCCTTTATGTAGTGAAGGGTGGGGTATAAATCCAATATCTCCTCCTCCTCCTCCTGGTATACCTGAAATTCTCCTCATCTGAATTATCCATGGATTTTTATGTAGGATTGATGAGTGACCCACAGAACATTTGAAACAAGTTTGTTAGAACATTTGGTGGACCTTCAAATATACTCCACATTGTTTATAGAATCAGAAGCAGGGCATTTCCCTGGATTTACTTTCTCACCATACAAGTGGTTGGGGAGGAGGTGCGACTATTATCTTCCATGTGTCCTTTACCTTCTGCAGACTCCCAATGCAAACCATGAGCCAAACTAGATGTTACTTTTTTGCACTTGCATACAGCAGCTGTGGGAAGAAGAAGATGAAGAAGAGTTTGGATTTATACCACACCCTTCACTCAGAGTCTCAGAGTGGCTTACAAACTCCCTTCCCCTCCCCTCCCCACAGCAGACACCCTGTGAGGTAGGTGGGGCTGAGAGAGCTCTGAGAGAACTGCTCTTTCAAGGACAGCTCTGATAGAACTATGGCTTGCCCAAGGTCATCCAGCAGCTGTGAGTGGAGGAGTAGGGAATCAAACCCAGTTCTCCCAGACTAGAGTTCACACACTTAACCACTACACCAAACAGTTTATTTTTAAGAAAAGGAGTATCTTAATGGGCTCAGAATGAAAACCATGTGTGTGTGTGTGGGGGTGTTATTTCACTGATTTTTTCTGCTCCATATGCACAGATACACCACATGAAGCAGAAAAAATTGCAGAATACCCCCACACACACAGTCTGCCCACAGAGGCTCATGGTTCCTACTGGATTCCAGAATACTCTAGGGGATTTTAATAGGTATGTGCATTCAGATACATCCAAACTGAATATATATGCAAAAAGTACCTTATCAGTATTTTTCACATATATTGGGTCGCTGCATGGTATCCAGGATTTTTCAGGATACTGTTAAATGGGCATTGAAGGCTCCAGGAATCTTCCTTCCTTCCTTCCTTCCTTCCTTCCTTCCTTCCTTCCTTCCTTCCTTCCTTCTTTCGATCTGTTTGGTGTAGGGGT
>NW_015167082.1:410497-437080 GCF_001447785.1 Gekko japonicus
CTCCCTCCCTCCCTCCCTCCCTCCCTCCCTCCTTCCTTCCTTCCTTCCTTCCTTCCTTCCTTCCTTTTTTTTTGGGGGGGGGAGGGGAGTCTGTGTCTTCCTGAGCTTGGTAGTTTCTGTGTCTTCCCAGGTTGATTTGTCTTAGATTATGCCCTCTTAAATTTTTTGGGTTGACTTTGCAAAGTTGTGTGATTTGGTCAAGTTGCTTCATAGCAGGTTTGCATTTTGCAGTGGATTCTTGAGTTTTGACATTGCTATAGCGTCTTGTTATACACTGGCCAGATTCTCTGATTTTACATTTGCTAGGCTTGCAGCAGGGTTCCTATTCTATGTGGCTTGGAGATTCTCAGGTTTTACATTGGCATGGATTTTTGGGTTTTATATTTTTTCCTAGAGGAATTAATGGAGGATGGGTGGGGGTACCTCCAAGACCTGGTATTTGAAACACAGGAAACTGGGAATAACAATATTTTAGGCTCCCTGATATCTGGATTTTTAAAAAATACAGATTTTTTTTTTGAGCTGCATATCCCTATTTTCGTATTTCAAAGAGATGCTCTATTGAGGCTGCAGTGGGAGCTTAGGATGCAAAGCTCTTTGAAGTTTTCAGCAAAGCAGGATTGCCCCCCAGTCTTGGAGTGGAACCTGACTGCCTGGCTTACCATGGAGCTGAGTGACTTAAAGAGAGCTAGGATATGTCTAGTATGATGCTGGCAGAAAACTTGCACTGAATTTGACAGAACATGCTCTGTTCTTATCTAAATCTACTGGAAGACCTACTAAATCTCCTTATCTAAATCTACTGGAAGACCTGTGAAGCAGTGGTGAGAGCAGCAAAGAAACGTTACTGCCTTGCTATCATTACATCAGCTAGTTTGTGACCATCCCAATTGTTTGTTATCTCAGCATCTGCTGTCTCCAAAACCTGAGCCTTTATTGACTAAGGAACAAACAATTGTGACATTTTTGCATTTTTTTTTAAATGATAAAAAGAATTGTGATTATATGCTGGTTTGGATGCTGGTTTTAACATAGGTCAGTCAGAAGAAATGTATAGTACATAGCCTGATCTGTTTACCAAACATTTTGACACAATAACTATAATAGATGTTAACAGGACACTGGGATTCATGAAGGCCCCTTCTTGTGCCCTGGACCCTTGCCCATCCTTGCTGCTAAAATCATGTAAAGACCACATCAATCAGCTCTTGCTGTCCATCATAAATCAATCACTAACTGAGAGCATCAACCCTCAGCCGCTCAAAGAGGCAGTTAGCCATCCACCTTTTCTTCTTCTTCTTTTTAAAATTCCTACTGAAAATTGATGTGACCAATTATCACCCTGTCTCCAATCTAAACTTTCTAGACAAAGTGATGGAGAAAGCAGTAGCTGAGCAACTCAAGGTCTTCTTGAAGAACTTATCTGCTCTGGATCCCTTTCAGTCTGGCGTCAGACTGAACTATGGTACACAGACAGTCCTGGTGACTTTGGTTGATCACCTCTGTCTGGATGTAGACAAAGGCCATGCTTCATTGTTGTGCCTATTGGACTTATCTGCAGACTTTGATACAATGAACCATGTCACCTTATTGAGACGTTAGGAGAAAGAAGTAAGTATCAGGGAATGTGCTCTGGACTGGTTCGAAACATTCCTCACAGACAGGTTGCTCTTGGAGACCAGATGTCATCAGTGTGGGATTTGTCCTGTGGGTGTCCACAGGGTGAAGTTCTATCTCCCATTCAATTCAGCCTCTATACGGAGCTCCTTGTGGTTTCAGGGTGTGCTGTCATCAATATGCTAGCCACACTCAGCTCTATACCTCCTTATCTAAATCTCCTGGTGATGCAGTGTTGTTTTTTTTTAAAATGTTGTTTATGCTCTTGTAACAGCCATGAGGGCAGCTATCAAATTAATACATATACAATAACATAACATTTTAAAATTATTAACACAAACCAAAAAGAACAATACATCATTAAAACAATTTAAACCAGAAGTAAAATACATAGAAAGACATGAAAACAACAAATTTAAACATTGGGCAGGAAGGAGGAATCACTGAGGGAGCACCAGATGAACAATAAAAACCTTTATCTGCTGGTGGAAGACGGCAACAGAAGGGGACAGACAAGTCTCCAGAGAGAGAGTTCTAGAATTTTGGTGCCACAACCAAGAAGGTCCTCCCCTGGGTTGCCATCTGCCTAATCTCAGAAGGCGGAGGCACCCAAAGCAGGGCATCGAAACATGACCATAGTGGTCTGGTAGCTTCATAATGGACTAGGCAGTTCTTTTTCAATCTGGCCACTTGAATCCATACTCCAGTAACATCAAGACTAGACTACTATACCTCACTCTACATAGAACACCCTTCAAAGTTAACCCCAAAACTCTTGTTGTCACAGAATAGGGATGGGCACAAAACTGGAAAATGCCGGTTCATGTTGGTTCATGGTTAGTGGACAAATCATGAATCAAACCAGAAACCAAACCGAACCAGGAGGCTTGTTCGTGAACCAAACTGGTTCATGGTACATGGCCTCATAAACCCAGTTGAAAGGGACCTACAAAGCCTCTCATGACCTTTGACTGTCATATCTATGGGACTTCCTCTCCCCCTATGCTCTACTATGACAGCTTCACTTATCTTAGCAGGGCTTTCTGCAGGGGCCACCCTGCAAATGGCCCATACATGTGCACAGCCCATACATGTGCATTCTCTGTTGTGGCCCCTACCTTATGGCATTGCCTGCCTTTATGAGGTCAGAAAGGCTCCCACTCTCCTGGCATTTCACAAAATATGCAAATCTGAATTATTCAGAAGGGTATTTTTACAAAGGTAATAGGGTTTTATTCTAACAGCAGGGTTCATGAAGAGTGCTTTAATAAAGGGAAAGAGACTGTGGACTATCCTTCTATGTATAGCATGTACTCTCTGTTGCTGCGTGTATTATCCCATTATGCTTCTGCGTTGTTTAGTATGTTGAGTTAATACTTATGCTTGTTTCAGCTTTGTTCCAGCTTTCCTAATCCTATTACATTGCTTATTGCATGTCCTGTCCAATTGACTGCATTGATTTACAGTACATAATCCACCCTGAGTCTCAGCAAGAATGACGAACTATAAATAACATAAATAAATAAATTAAATTAAATTAGTTTTCACCTCTAACCCTCTCCAGTTATTTGAAGTTCATAGACTCGATGTATGCAATAAGGAGTGGAACTGTGCCTGCTGGCTTCACACCTGGATGTCTATGCATTCAGAAGAACATCTGCAGAATAGCCTACCTGTGCCCAAATACAAGGATTAGATCCAGACTAAATTTTCCATCAGCAGAATGGAACTTTTCTGCCTCCCCTGTCCCAGTGCACCCCACTGATCTCTCCCCCAAATGCTGCTCCTGGGGAATAAGGGACCATGAGGAACGTGATGAAGGGGGTCTACAGGGGAAATGGGGAGTTAGTGGAAATTGCTAGTTTAATATGGATCCAACCCCATATGCCGCGATGTTGGACATGTGATTAGAAGTTAGGACCTTGCTTTTTGCAGCATTCTCCCAATTGCGATTGCAAGTCCTTGTAGCTGCTTAGGGCCCTGTGACCTGTATGCATGCATGCATGCATATATGAAGGCAGCACATGGAGGTGCAATATCTCAATGCATGTAGGGTGGCACGAGCTCAGAATAGTCAAAGACTACTTCAGTGCCAGTTTTCTCATGAAGCCTTGGATTTGCCCCTTCATTTCTTCTACCAGCCCCCCCACCAAAATAATACAGCTTAACTATTTGTAACTGCACTTGTTTGCATTTCTCCCTTCTTCTCCCATCTGAGCCCTCCCCTTCAATGCCAATAGCTGTCTGCCCATTTTCAGCGTCTAGATTGCAACTTGCTCATGACAGCCATGTGTCTTTTTTCCTTATGTAATTCTGTAAAGTGCCATGTCCATTGAATCTGTGGCATAATAAATAATAACAAGACTGTCAGTTACTTGATTAAAATCCTGAGTGTGGTGCCTGAAAGTTTGCCCAGCTTATACTTAGTGAATGTGTAATCAGGTTTTGCAAAAAGGGTCTTTTGGTTCTTTGTAGTTTGCAGGCTTGTTTGGTTGTTTGGCTTTCCTTTTGAATGTCGAGTTGGCATGAAAAGATCTGAAGGCAGTCAGGTCATTACGTAGAGAATGCTAGCAGTGGACTGTCAACAAGATCTTGGAGGCATACAGGTATCTAATTTCCCACTAGAAAAGCCTGCTTGTCTCATAAATCAGAGAGTTATCTGGGAACTCTCCTTAAGGGGAAGCCAAGATGCCTTGTTTGTCATTACACTGTTAGGCTAACAGCTCTGTTGGAATGCTAATTCAATAATAATTGTAATAATATGGATTCTACGAGCCATTTTGGACTGGGTCCACGTAAGAAGAGACTTGTTAAATCAGACCAATGGTTCATCTAGTCCAGCATCTTGTTTCAAACAACAGCTATTCAGTTGCCCTGGAGCATCTGCAGTTAAAAGGATCACATAGCAGGTGCTGTGGGAGCAGGGGTCATTTGGGGGGGGGGACACGGGGGGACGCCATCCCCCCGGGTGAGGTGCGGGCGGGCGGGGCCTGGAGCTCCCTGCTGGTGTCCGCTGGAGGTCGCCGCCGGCTGTGGGGAGGACACACTTCCGGTGATGTCAGGGTGTGTGGCATATGCTAATGAGTTATGCTAATAAGTCCCCCTAGCTCTTTTTCTACGAAATGACCCCTGTGTGGGAGGGAAAGTGGCATGGTATATCCTGATTTCTTCAGATCTCAGAAACTAAGCAGGGTCAGTACTAGGAAGGGAGACCATCAAGGAAGACTCGGCAGAGGAAGGCAATGGCAAACCGCCTCTGCTTCTCCCATGCCTTGAAAGCACCTTGCTGGGGTCGCCATAAATTGGCTGTGACTTGATAGCACTTTACACACACACAGTAGGTGCTGTGAATGACTGAGATCCTAGAGAGCCACCGCCAGTCAGAGGTAGACAATACTGACCTCAATAGACCAGTTGCCAGAGTTGGTATAAGGCAGCTTCATTTGTTCAGAATAAATTTACTAGTCTTAAAATGCCTCTTTTATCATTATAAGCTTAAGTCCCAAAGAGGTGAAAGTGTTTCACTTTCCTATAAATGATTTTTTAAATCATTTGTATTAAACTGCAGTGGCTCAAGTGATTAAGTTGCTGAACTGCAGACTGGAAGGTCGGTAATTCAGCAGTTCGAGACCCGAGTGCCGCATGACCGAGTGAGCTCCTGTTCCTGGTCCCAGCTCCTGCCAACCTAGCAGTTCAAAAGCAAGAAATTGCAAGTAGATAAATAGGTACTACTTTAGTGGGAAGGTAACAGCGTTCCATGTGCCTCGACATCTAGTCATGCCGGCCACATGACCACGGAAATGTCTTTGGACAGCGCTGGCTCTTCGGCTTGGAAACGGAGATGAGCACTGCATCCCTAGAGTTAGATTCAACTGACTTCCGAGCAAGGGAAACCTTTGCCCTTTACCTATTACACTTTCTGCCACAAATTAATAACAAGTAAAACGCCCACAGGACAGGTAGCATTACTTTAAGGGTCAAATGCAGTCTCTGCCCTGTAGGCCGGCTATCCTTGGCTCAAGAATAAGAGGGGTGCAGTGATAACAGGAAATAAATGCAAAAGGCAAAGGGAGTGGTGCTATAGTTATTTAGTCAAGTCGCAATTTAGATTATTATTGGACCTCATGATTTTGCCAGCTGCCCTTTTTATCCTTGGTTTGAGCCACCTGCATTCTGAGCGGCAAAGTACAAACAGAGACAGCAGGCAAGGCAGAGACGCCCGTACATCTCTCAGGTAGAAAGCCAAGGCCCTTTGCAGTAAAGCCCATCATCCGATAACTTCCTTACCACTGTCAGTGGGAGTCCCATAAATGCAGGGCTTACCACGTTCTTGACAAATGTAGGCTTCCGTCCCCCGATTATTTCTGTTTTTACTCACTCTTTCACCTAAAAATCTGTGCTATTATTATCTCTGATTATTCTATTGAATGCCATCATCCCTGCTGTTTGTCTCCACATAACATGCCAGCTGAGTGCCTGCATGCCCTCTTGGCAGGTGATTTTATGATAATACCTGCCCCAACCAGAGCTTACCTGCTGTGAGGCAGTGTAATTGGAAATGGAATTTTGAGCTTCATTTCCTGTTACAACCCAGTGAGACGGCTAGAAACACAAAAATAATCTGCACAACAATACGGCGAGCATTTTTTTTAAAAATCTGAAAGCATTCATGCCCGGATCCTGGCAGCTACAGAAAGTTATGTATAGAGGCCAGTCAAACAGCCACTAACATTGATAGGATTCCTTTTGACTGATTCCCAGAAAGCCGTATTTAGCTTGCACAGGGTCTCAGAGCTAATTACATTATTGGTGCAGGGAACATTCATGCTGAGCAACAGATTTGGCTTCCTTCTTACGCTGGAGTAGAAACTGTGAATGTCGCTCTGTTGGCTCCCTTCAGTATGCAAAGATCTCAGAGCATAATTCCAACTCCATGTCAGGATGAAAAATTAATCCTCTTTGTCTCATAAATAAACCGTGATCTCTTTGGGAAGTAACAGTAACAAATGAAGGGAACACACATTGGAAGCTTAATGGGGTTCCCCCCCACCACCCAAGTCCACCTCAAATTTGACATAATCAGTGAAATAATGCAAAGTTAGATGGAAGGTACATTGCAAAATTGATATAGCAATCATCTGCCATCATCTAAATTGTGTGCTATACATGCTTAAGATCAAAAGATGTTGACCTAGGATATGCTTCAATCCATTCTTTGAATCCTCCATTAGAAAAAGCCCCATCAAAAGAAGAGTGTCCTTCTTTTTGTGGCTGTGGTTGCTTATCTTCTCTGTGTGCTTTCACAAGTAAGCTAAGAGCACCACTTTATCTCTTTGTGTGTGTATTAAAAAAACCTTGATAGATTAGTTAATGTAGTTTGTGACATGGAAAAGGCACTGTTTTTGTAAAACAGCATCTACAAATGTAATTCAAATAATGTGCAATGCGTTTTTTTCTTTTTCTTTGAAACACCACACACGTATCGCTGCCCACTGATATACAGTGAATATATTTATTTTTATTTTACAAAAATCTGTACCCCACCTTTCTGCCCTCGTAGGGGCCACCAAGGCGGGGTGGCCAATAACTTATAACATACAAATTAAAATATCTCCTTAAAAACCATTGAAACCAACAAAACCAATAAATCATATCACAGTTAAAACATTGGGCAGGAAGGAGAAATCATTGAGGGAACAGCAAATGAACAACAACAGAAAGTCTTTATGTGCTGGTAGAAGATGGCAACAGAAGGGGACAGGCGAATCTCTCTAGGGGAACATTTCTTTTGCTGCTGCAACTGAGAAGGTCCTCCTCCAGGTTGCCACCCACCTAATCTTAGAAGGCTGGGGCACCCAAAGCAGGGCACACCCAAAGCAGGAAATCCAAATATGACCACAATGGTCAGGTAAGTTCATAATGGACGAGGCAGTTTTTCAAGTACGTTGGCTCCAAACCATGTAGGGCTTTCAAAGTCAGTACCCCAGCACCTTGAATTGTGCTCAGAAACAAAGTGGAGTTGACCCACTCCAGTCAACATCCTGGCTGCAGCATTCCACACCAAATGAAGCTTCCAAATGCATCTCAAGGGTAGTCCCACATTGAGCTCATTGCAGTGATCTAATCTAGATATAATCAGGGCATGCACCACATATTTTGGCCCAGAAAGTGGTGCACTGGCTTACCAGCTGATGCTGGTAAAAGGCACTCCTGACCACAGATGCCACCTGCGTATCTTGCAAGAGGCCTGGGTCCAAGAGCACCCACAGACTACAGTCCTGTTCCTTTAAGAGAAGCTCAGCCCCACCCAGAACAGGTAGTACCTTATGTCCAAGGACAGACCTTCCACTCAACAGCAGTTCTTTCACCTTGTCATGACTGACCATTTTATTAGCTTGCACCCCCTCCCAAACTGTCTCCAAGCACCAGTTCAGGGTTTCTTCAGCCTCCCTGGGATCAGCCAGAAGCACAAGAGGCAGAACCCCCATGCTACAGACCTACTCCATCAGGGGACTACAGTCCCATCCTGAACAGGAGACACATAAATTCCTGGGTCAATCCTTCCATCCACCAGTAGCACTTCTGTCGCTGCGATCACACAGACTAAATAATCCACTTTCAATCCACTTTCAATGCACTTTGCACCTGGATTTTGCCCGTCCACACAGTAAAAATCCAGTTGGAAAGTGCACTGAAAGTGGATTGAAAGTGGATTATTTAGCATATGTGACCACAGCCTGTTTTGTTGGGATGAAGCTTCAGTTTATTTGGCTGCAGTCACACACACTAAATAATCCACTTTCAATACACTTTCCAACTGGATTTTACTGTGTGGACTGGCAAAATCCAGTTGGAAAGTGCATTGAAAGTGGATTATTTAGTCTTTGTGACCTTAGCCTTAGCCTTCATCCACTCCAAAACTGTCTCCAGGTAAGAGTTCAGGATTTCTACAGTCTCTCTGGGATCCCATGGAAGCACACAACAGAGCTGATCTGCATACTGGTGACAAACCAGCTCAAATCTCTGAATGACCTCACCCAGCACTTTCATGTAGCTGTTAAACAACATAAAATAAGCAGTCAGTGCATTAATTAAAACTTTTATTTTAAAAGAATCAAATTACTCTAGATCTGATTAAATAAAACTTTATTAAGTAGATACAAAAAGATACAAAGAGCATGTGCCATAGGGATTTATCTTATATAAGCATCCATCTTGTTTCTATCCTACCTGTATTGATTTTGGGGAGGGGAGTTCAAATTTCCAAGCTTCTTACCCAGATCTTTGTCAAAAAGGGAGAAAAAGCTTTTCACTGAATTCCAAATATGAGAGACTCAGGAGTTATAGGGAGTGGCCAGCTTATATAGATGCAGTCAGGTCTAGCATGTCAAACATAGAAATTTTGTATATGGACTACTTAACATAATTAATACTATATTCCATTACTGCTTATTAAAGGTAACATTATTATGAATACAGAAGAACAGTCCTGCTAAGGAACAATTAGGGTGAGTCCTGGTATTCTTTGATGGGGAAAGACAATATTTTATGGCTAATCAAACTAACAGGCAAAATAGATATGAAGTCTTCTTTACATATAAAGAAGACTGGGGTGGCCTGCTGCTTGAAACACCACCACCACCACCACCCAGCTTGGCAGTTATTCTAGAAGTGAGTCAGGTTGGAAGGGGGGGAAAGGTTTGTTTGGTTATTATAGAATTATAAAATCATAGAATCACAGAGTTGGAAGGGGCCATACAGGCCACCTAGTCCAACCCCCTATTCAATGCATCCCTGACTGTCCAGCCGCTGCTTAAAGACTGCCAGTGAAGGGGAGCTCACCACTTCCCCAGGCAGCTGATTCCACTGTTGCACAACTCTTACTGTAAAACAGTTTTTCCTATGATCCAGCTGGTACCTTCCCACCCTTAATTTAAACCCATTATTTTGAGTCCTATCCTCTGCTGCCAAAAGGAACAGCTCCCTGCCCTCCTCTAAGTGACAGCTCTTCAAGTGCTTAAAGAGAGCAATCATGTCCAATGCTCCCTCTAAGCTGTGAGTCTTGTGAGCAAAAATTATACTTTGCAAGCTACTGGCAGTAAAGTTGTGAGCGAGTGATTTGGCTACTGCATAAATTAGTTTGCTCTGGAGACCTCCTTCCTGAGCTAAGACAAAAATGTGTGAGCCAGAGGATAAAAACCTGTGAGCTAACTCACACTAACTCAGTTTAGAGGGAACACTGATCCTGTTCCCCCTCAACCTCCTCTTCTCCAGACTAAACATTCCCGAGGCTTCCGATTTTCGCCCACCATTTTTTTTGTTAGGTCGGCGATATGCGCTTGGGCGAAGCTTCGCCCCGGCGTTTGTTTTTTTAAAAAGAAAAGTCCTTAGTTTAAGGTTTTAGAGGAGTCCGGAACCTCAGGGAGGCCAGTTTGCTCTTTAAACTTTAAAGGTAAGTCCTCTCTTCAGGGCATGCTTTTCTGGACAGGGTGTTTTGCGCATGCGCGAAGATCTCCATTCTGTGGATGGCTGCCTAGGCGCATGCGCAAACTAAGTTAATAAAATTAGCCGATGCCCACTGTGTGTTAATGGGCATACAGCAATGGGCTCCGCAGACAGGAGGTAAGTGTGATCGCATTTATGCCGGCTGAAACGCCCCGTCTGAACGCACCCATAGTGAGTCAGTACAATCAGCAAAATGGGATAGTCAGTAACCGATGCATTAGGATATTGGAAGTCTGGAAGCACCAGAATGAACAGAAGCACAGCATAAGTATTAACTTGACACATTAAGTGGTAGAGAAATTACATAATAGGAGCTACTTACAATATGCTACAGTAGCAGGATTTAAATAAGAAAACCAAATACACTGAGGATTGTTCCTCATCCCCCCCCTCCATTTTGCAGAGTCAGTTTGTATAGGTACACATGCACATGAGTCTACAACTGAGGCTGTATTAAAAAATAAATAAAACAAATCCCATATGTGAAATATGTACCTCGTAGCAAAGCAGTAATTTTAAAAGCAAAATGAAAATGAATTTAAAAAATATGCCTGAAGCTTGCATATGGAAAAGTTACCTTATATAAAATAAGGAGTTGTTTTTAGCCTTCCATCCTACAGTTTACTGTTGCATATGAAGAAGCAGAAAGTCCAATTTCCACATTATAGAGTACACATTATAGAGGTTGGGGCTAGGGTCCTCATGCTGTGTAACAGTCAGAACTGAGTTATGTGCAGGGGTCGTTTCGTAGAAAAAGAGCTAGAGGAACTCATTAGCATAACTCATTAGCATATGCCACACCCCCTGACATCACCGGAAGTGTGTCATAAGGCCACACACCCCGCCCCCAACTGTCCCGGCCACTGCCGCCGGCCTTGCCGCTCCACTGCCGAGCCCCATGAGGGGCCCGGCGGTGGATCTGCAAGGCCGGTGGGAGTGCAAGGAAGCCCCACGAAGGCTCTCCCTTGCCCCAGGCAGGCAGGGGTGGGGAGAGGCAAAGAGGAAGCAACCTACCCTCCCTCTTCTCCTGCCTCCTCCTGGCTGAATGAGGTCTGGAAGCGGGGTGGCCGGAAGCAGGGGGCAGAGCTTTGTCATGTGCCCCGCCCCCCTGTACCTCTGGTTATGTGCTGGACAATGCCATCATGCTTACTCTGTAATGTGAATGTCAAAGCAATACACAGTTGAACTAACATTTTCACTGCAAAGGAATTACAGAAAGCTAAACAATTATGACTGAAGACGTTTTTAAATGTATCACTTTCTCCATAAAAATTACCATGTCTGATTACCAAAGTCTGAGTCCAGTGGCACTTTGAAGACCAACAAAGTTTTATTCAAGATATAAGCTTTTGTGTACATGTACCCTTCTTCAGATACATTGAAATAGAAGTTACCAGTCCATACATATAGGTAGAGGGTGAGCAGCAAATATTCCCCTTGAATTAAACCCAAACAAATGGTGACCATATAAACCAAGCTTGTTATTCCAGTTTGGTCCTTGCATCTGTTAAACACCAGCCCCGGTCACATGGAGCATTAGCCACGCTAGAGAGATGGAAGATAGGCGGATTTTCCGGGCACGATCTCACCGCCACATCTGGGAAGCGTAGAGCTCCCGTGGCTCAACCAAGGCTTCCCGCTGAAGATGTGCGGCAAAAAACTAGTACCTCGGAGGTACTAGTTTCCGGAAACCACAGGGCAAGGGCGGGCATCTGATCACGTTTCCAGTGGCATCCGGCGGCCACCCATGCCCCATTGAGAAAAGGTTTCCCCCCCCCCCAAGTCTCCAGGGATGCGCACAAGCACCCAACGGGGCATGCACATACTTCAGGTTAAAAAAAACAAAACACAACCCCGTTTGTCGTGCCGTGCCGCTTCTTTGGCACGTCGTGTGATCGGCACCTCCCCCCTAACCACGGGACCTCGACAGGACCGTGAGGTGATGCCTGATCATGCAGTCGCGTGTTATTTCGCTGTGGGACAGAAAGCCACACACACACACCCCCGCGATATCCGGCCAGTGTAACCGGGGCCACCGTTAATTATGCTGTATGCTCATTTGCTGCTCACACTCTACCTATATGTGGAGACTGGTAACTTCCATTTCAACGTATCTGAAGAAGTGTGCATCCAAACAAAAGCTTCTACCTTGAATAAAACTTTGTTGGTCTTAAAGGTGCCACTGGGCTCAAACTTAACTATCCATAAAATGTAGCCATCTGTACTGACCTGGAGTCTTTCCCCAATTTAGGTTGCCAGTTATGAGGACTTTTATACATTTTCATTAACTGGGGGAAGCTACAGAGGATGCTGGGGAGGAGCTGTGGCTCAGTGAAAGAAAGCTGTGGCTCATGCAGAAGGTTCCAGGTTCAATCCCTGGTGTCTCCACTTAAAAGGAACAATCAGTAGGTGGTGTGAAAGACTTCTACCTGAGACCCTGGTGAGCCACTGACAGTCTGAACTGACAAGACTGAACCTGATGGACCAATGTTCTCATTCAGTATAGGGCAGCTTCATGTGTATTCAAGTGAACAGGTGGGTGAGTGAACAAGGTGGGAGGACAGAGGGAGCTTTGATTCTCAAAAGCTTACACCTTGAAACTGTTGTTGGTCTCTAAGGTGCTATTGGACTCAAATCTAACTACTCAAATCTAACTGTTCTACTGCACGCCCAGACAGCTACCCTCTGAAAATACCAGCATTTGATTCCCATTTGACATTTTACCCGTGCAGGAAGCAACTGTAACACCTCTTCTTATAGTATATTGGGTTTTGCCCTTAATTGAATTACTTACAAAATGCCAATTCCCAGCCCTTATTATTGCAGAGAGGCTTTTGGAAAGCACACAGCACTGTCTGCAAAATACCAAGTTTGCAGTAAAAGCTTTTATTACCTTCAAGGTTATGGCTCCCTGTAATGGCCGCTTATTCATATTCTCCTAAAGTCACTCACATATGCAGTACTAAGTTCCTTGCCAAAATACTCCGACTTTGGCTAAGATTCAAATATTGGTTCCAAGATTGGATTAAGGGATGCTGAGGTCATGCTATGTCAAGTTCAAGAGACCCCATAACGATATCCAAAAGGAGGTAATTTATTAATTTTAGTAATTAAAAAAATTATTTAGAGGCTCCCTGATAAACTGAAGTCCCAAACTGGGGAAAAGAGGTAAGCTGAACCAGTAGGTGTTCAAGCATCCCTAGATAAAGGCCCCATTCACACGGAGCATTTGCTGCACTGAAGGCATGATCAGATTTTCCAGGCATGATCACACTGGAACATCTGGGAGGCGTAGCGCACCCATGGCTTCTCGCCGAAGATGCGGAGTAAAAAACTACCACATACGAGGTACTAGTTTCTGGAAAGTGCAGGGCAAGGGCGAGCGTTTGATCGTGTTTCCGCTTGAATCCCATGGCATCTGGCACCCATCCATGTCTCATCGCAAACCGGATTGTTGTTGTTTTTTAATTCTCCACAGGATGCGCACAAACGATCATGCGCATGCACAACTTTCAGTGGGGAAAAAATTCCCGTTTGCCACGGAAGTGGTGCCTAGCGATTGCAGGTGTGATCGCGCCACGCCGCTTCTTTGCCGTGCTGCAGGATAGCCATGTGATCGGCACCTAATGCCCCAACCACGGGACCTCGACGGGACGTGTGATCGGGCTGCCCTGCGTTACTTTGCTCTGGGGCAAACAGCCATGCTTCCCCCCCCCCCCCCCCCTTTTCCCGCCCAAAACCAAAATTAGGCTAAATTTAAGCTAGACTGCAACCTTTCTGTTTAATGTAGTGACCTTAAGAATACTGTGTGAGAATTCATGAAGTAGGGAATGTTGATGTGCCACCTGAGCCTCCACTCTAAGGAGGCATCCTCAGGCATTAGGAAAAGAATTGGGAGAGATGTACAGACAGGAGGGCAGGCAGGCAGGTGGGCTGGAGTCCAGGGCTCTCTCTTTCTCCAAGGTTCCTTTAGTAGGGCTTGCCCAGGTGGAAGAACCACAGAAAAAAGCAAGGGCTGTGTGTGTGTTATAACACCTTCTTCCCACTCACGCTCCTTCCAGCAACTTCTCCCCAGTTGCCTTAGGTGAGGTCTGGCCCTTTCTCCCTGGTTCTCCCAGGGTGTACCTTTTAAAGAATTTCTGGGGGTAGGACAACTCTGGCCTTACCCATTCCCTCTGTCCTGGAGGATAGGCCTAGGGGAGTGGTGGGTCCTAGGCCCAATGTGCAGTTGCCTGTCTGGGATCCTATTTCCATGCAATCCCCTACCTCACGGACAACCAGCAAGACCCGAAACAGGCCCCACCATGAACCTTGCCTGTCTAATTTTCCTGTGGGAGTCAGGAGGGCAGTAATGCTGCAGCACATTTGAGCTGTGATTAACAGTAACTGTTGCAGATAGGATAAGGTCACCAGGACAGGGGAGATGGTAGGAAGATGATGGTTTGACTGACTTGATCCATTGGCGCTAATGGCTTGATCTGCAATAGAGGCTGTGGAGGCACTGGTCTTCTGTTGCTGATCCTTTAAGTACTGATAAAATTGTGCCCTATTATTATACTGCCGAGATGGAGTTTAACTTTCTTATTTACTGAACACAATAAAAGTTTTGCCATGGACGTATTGAGTTTTGGAGGTGAAGGAGAATGAGGACTTCTTTGGGTGAAGCTGTGAGGAGATTGACAGTTATTTCAATAAGGGCAATATCAGTGAAGTGTGAAGAACTAAAATCAACTCTTTGACACTATTTTCAACTGTGACCTGAGCAGGAATTCATTTGGACACCTATTGTTGATTTTGTTGTGAAAAAATGAAGTAGGTGAGGTGATACTTTCTGATAAGTTTGTTGTGAGAGTTTAGATACAGAGATTCCCAAGAAATGCAGGAAAAAGAGATAGGCCAAATGTCTTAGGGCTTTCCCTGCGTGACACAGAGCATTTCCCCCCAATTTAATGTACTGTAGAACATATTTAAGTACTTTAAAGAGCCCTTTAGATGCAAAGTAATGTTCCTAACCACCTGTTTTAAATGTTCTGATGCCAATTATAGTGAAGAATAATTTTGGATCTTCTTCTAGGGATACCCTCTCCTGAATTCAAATACGAAGGAGGGGGGAGTACTCCGAAAGCAATCTTGTGATATACACTGCATGTTTTTTTTTTAAAAAAAACATAATAATATTAATTTTGCTCATTATTGCCCTATTTATTTTCATTATTGCCCTTATTAATTTCCATTTTTGCAAAGGCAGGATAGATAACATTACTCAGAATAAAAGGCTATATGTGTATTAATTACCAAGAATTGCAATGGATATATACAATTAACCAAACTCCACCCTCTGCTGTGGGTACCAATGGTAACATAGTTGATTCACAGGTAGGCTTAATCACCTCCTGTGTCAGGTGAGCTCCACACTTTCTTAGAGACACCTTCTTAGAGAACAATCATCAAAGCTGGGGTTTATCAGAGCTGGCACATTCTGAAATGCATTTACGGTGGCTTCTCCAAAATACTATGCTCCCACACCACTTAACTTCAAGGAGGTAAGGTGGCGTTGTCAGAGATTCCTGAGCTAGAGTCCTGATAGAGTGGTCTGAGGGGGGGGGGGGGAATCCCATACAAGCAGTACCTCAGATGCTCAATGACTTTTCCTTTTTTCTCACAGACAGTTCAGCTATGGCCTGTCTTATGTTAAGTAAATAGTTACCATTCTCAATCATAATAGGATCCCCTCAAAACTGCAGTATGAATTAGGCAAAAACAACAACAACACCCTTCACTCATTCCCTTAGCCAACATGAATCACAGGGGGGAATTCCTACTCAGCCCAAAGGCAATCAGTTAAGCCATTAATATTGACAATGTCTAGGATGCGCTGGGAATTTCCATCCTTGTGGAGTGACTTTCTTGCCTTCCCCTCTGACTGCAGCCCAAAATGCTTCCCAAAGTGTTACTTTTGGGGTACACAGGACCTACAAAAACACCATGAGGAGGGAGTCAGAGGTCTGTCATGGGAGACAAGAATTGACAAAAATTGCCAGTCTTCGTTAATCCACAAAAACCCTCCAAGGGATCCAACCTTATGTGTGTTGACAGATGTAATGTTTTAACATTTGCTGCTTAAGAAACAAATAACTTGGAATCCAGAAAATGTATGTTCAGACTTCTTCCAATAATTTACAATGTTATCTAACCTTTTCCAGACTAATATTTAGGGAAGGAGAGGTTTATGGTGTTCATTAAAAGATTGTCTGAATTGGGCTTATTGCTGTTAAGTATCGGTGACGCCAGCTGACTTTTTAAGAGATTAAATCAAAAGGTGAACTAGAAAATTAAATTTACTTACAAACAACCAGCACACTGCTAATTCAGCCAGGGTTGCCATGTAACCAGCAAGACATGGAGGGATGGTTACCAAGGAAAGTGTGATATCATTTCCAGGGAA
This sequence comes from Gekko japonicus, assembly GCF_001447785.1. Lineage (NCBI taxonomy): Eukaryota > Metazoa > Chordata > Lepidosauria > Squamata > Gekkonidae > Gekko > Gekko japonicus. The sequence goes on from NW_015167082.1 coordinate 427,065, forward strand.
TCCAGAAGTGAGGTGATACTGTTGCTGATGGCAATTTTTAAATTTCCCTCCTTCTTTCTCCTTCAAGCTGCTGGCGTGCCAGTGAGCAAGTCCTGCTTGAGTAAGTTATGAAACTGAACTTGAAAACCTAGCACCATTTAGGAGAAGCACCATTTAGGGTTGCCAACTGGCAACTGGTGGGAGTCTGGGGGGTGCAGGGATATAGGGGGATGCCAGCGGCATGAGAGGAATCACTGGAAACTCTATGATTTTATTTAACAGTTTCTGGTAATTCCTAAAGAGGCATGACTTCACTTCTGGGTTACTTCCCATTAGCTATTTCTCACTTTATTTTTCTCCCTCTGGTTACTGGAACAGCAGCAGGCAATGGGAGGTGGGGGCAGTAGGCGGATAGAAAGTCTAGCTCCATAGACAAAGAAAGAGACACTGGATATAATTAGGGTTGCCAACAGGCCTGGAAAAAATGTCCTGTCTCTTTAACAGAGGCTTCATTGGATGCTGTTTACCCAGTGATGTTATTTACCTCCATGCCACATAAAACGTCAACTGCCCAATTCCACATATTAAGCATTTATTAAACGGGCAGGGCATTTTTCTCCAAATGGTAACCCTAGGCACAAAAAAAGCAGAAACAAGGGCTGAAGAAGACTTAGATGACAAATTAAATTCAGAATTACAGGTCTGATATAGCCAATAATGGGACATCAGTTTAGTATCATGATACTTATGGAGAATTTTCTTGCTTATGTTTTGGAAATCTGTTCCTTGAGAATACCTTTAGTCTGACCTTCTGAAGTAAAGTTCCCCAAATTCTTAGGTAGTAGAAAGAGAGAAGAAGAAGAGGAGGAGGAGGAGGAGGAGGAGGAGGAGGAGGAATGTAGGAGCTGATGAAAGGAACATAATAATATGCGTGTGTTTAAATCCTGCCTGGTGTGTTCTTCTTGTCAGGAACAAGCTACAAAAAATAGGCATTTGTGAGGATGAGCCTTTAATGGTATTTGACGACTGGAAAGAATGGACATCTAGATCTTTTGAGTGTGCTAGCAAATATTTTCATGTTATTTGAAAAATGGGTTATGCACAGCTGCACACTCTGAAATTGAGGAGAGACATCTGTTGGTTGTTGAGGCCTCCAGCATTACGTATTTGTGTGTATTTAGTAAGCTCTTTAATATCTTCTACTGTACAAAAGGGATGATTATGGCTTGTGTCTTTCAATTCCAAACCACTTGTTTGTAGCTGCTGAATTTTCTACACTGCAACTCAGGAGAGGAAATGGCAAAATGATACTTGTTCAAGGTGTGTAGAAACTGTAGCACTTTGTGGCACATGGGTCTCAGTGCCATATGGTGCAAGTGCCGAATATGGCTCAAGGTGCATTATTCTTTTTTCTTTTCTTTTGAGGGTTATCACTGGTGACTTTGATGATTGATAACACAGCTGCTATGTACCATGAAATCCTCTTTGTGGGACCATAATCACATTGCTTCATTTTGGCATGAAGTCAGGGTTGGTGAGATTATTAAGGAATTTGATTATACATCCCCCTGTGATTAGTCTGTACTGTGTTAAGTGTTCCTTTAGGTACTGTGGTGACATTTCTTATATTCTTTGTGGTCCAGATGTAAGCAATGAAGAAAAGACAGAACAAACCTGGGGAAAGCACAGGGTTTCATCCATGGCTCTATGAATTTGAACCCAGTTTGTTTGTTTGCTTGTTGGATTTATAACCCACCCTCCCCAGCACAGCTGTAGATACAGTACAGTAGACAATTCCTATATATTTTTTTAAAAAAAATAATCTAAATTTTGAATGTGCTTTTCCTTGCCATAATAGTTGAACTCCACTGGATCACAATATAAGTCTCATAGTTCAATATGCGCTTGGAAGGGCCTGGGTTGAAAGTGACACACAGCCATGGCGGTTTTTGACGAAAAATGACTACAGGAGCAGAAAACCAAGACCTTTAAGGAGCCTATATTTCTTCAAAATCATTTTGTGCAGTCTTCAGCATCATGGCTTCTGCCCAGGCTCATGCATATGATAGTAGCTTATCTTTCCAGAAAGTGATCGGAGGGCTGGCAGAATTCTGCATGATGGAAAGGAAAACAAACAGAAAATGAAGAAGCTGGAGATGGAGGCACATAAAATTTTTACATCTCATCTGAGCACATGCATTTTTTATCCCTTTTGAACATGCTAAGTGCATAAGGCTGGCCCTTCCATCTTTTGAAAAAGCAACTGTGCATGCAGTGTAACAGATCCATTTTTATCACTCTTGGCTGATCAGCCACTTGTGACTAGTGTTGTGGCTAATGTTTAGGGCTGGCCTTTTGAAATGAGGTCCCTATCGCAGCATGGGACTTGACTAAGACAAATGCTTTGCTTAAAATGAATCGCTGCATTGGGTGCTAATAAGTCACAGCGCCAGAGGTTGTTACCATAGCCTGGTACTCAGCATGTACTCCAGGAGTACATGTGACATTTGTTTCAGTTGGTGAATCTGACCAGAATGAGTGAGAGTGATCTAATGGGAAAAAATACTTGACTAGGACATTGGAAAAAAGAGTTTATTTTGGCCATTAACTATTCGAGGCATAATAATAATGGTGGAGTTTATCCAACCATCTGTGGGCTTCACAAGATAGGACTTTCCCATTTCCCTCTCCTGCTTCAGCCCACTGAACCCCTGAAATTTATTTATTTTATTTATATCCTGCCTTCTCAATGGGGACCCCAAGCTGTTTACTGGCTGTCTCTGAAATGTTACAGAATACCCTCAGGAACAGCACAAAGGGCAAAGAGGGGCTAGGAGTGGAAGAGGAGAACTGACAGCTATCACTGCTCCCTTTTGTGGAAACAAAAAGATTAATTTCATAAAAGGATCTATAAAGCTGGGACGACAATGATGATGACAACAATGATATCTTAACCTAACTTGGTATGGGGACATTAGACCCATATCTTGAGATAAAGACTTCCCCAATCACATATAAAGGATAAATACCCTTTTCTGGGAGTTAGAGGTCCAGTGGAATACGGACATCTATTTCCTGATAACATGACCAAAATTCAATAGAAAAATTGTTGTCACAAGTGACTCCTATTATTAAAAGTGCTGTTGTGTTGTGAACTCGCATGCCAACTTGAACATGCCTTTTTGTTTAATGTTATGTGAGTGTTAGCCGGTATCTCTTCATTAAACTGATAACTCAAAATGGCTGCCTTTTCCTAGATTTCTAATAATTGTCACCTGATATCTCATTAAGCATTCATAAGAACATAAGAATATGAGAAGAGCCCTGCTGGATCAAACCAATTGTCAATCTAGTCCAGCATCCTATCTCATGTAGTGGCCAACCAGTTCCTACGGAGTGCCAACAGGGCATAGAGGCCGAGGCCTTCTCCTGATGTTGCCTCCAGGCTCTGGGGTTCAGAGGCTTACTGCCTCTGAATGTGGAGGTTCCCCTCAGTCACCTTGGCTAGTAACCATTGATAGACTTATCCTCCATGAATCTATTTAATCCCCTTTTAAAGTTGTTTATTCTGGTGGCTATGACTACATTCTCTGGCAGCATATTCCACATTTTAATCACTCTCTGTGTAAAATATTATTTCCTTTTGTCCATCCTGAACTTACTGCCCATCAGTTTTATTGGATGCCCTTGAGTACTAGCATTTTGGGAGAGGGAGAAAATTTGACAACTGTCTCCACCCCATGCATAATTCTATAAACCCCTCAGTTGTCTCTTTTCTAAACTGAAAAGTCCCAAACTCTTTAGCCTTTTCTGATAGGGAAGATGCTCCAACCCCCTAAAATCATCTTGGCTGCCTTCCTCTGTACTCTTTCCAGCTCTGCAATGTCCTTTTGGAGATACTGTGACCAGACTTGTATGTATGCAGTATTCCAAATGAAGCCGTACCATAGATCTATACGGAAGCATTACAACATTGGCTGTTTTATTCTCAGTCCTTTTCCTAATAATCCCCATTATACATATTATATATGTTGCCTTTTTCACTGCTGCAACACACTAGTTTGACACTTTCAGTGACCTATCCACTATGACCCCAAGTTATTCCCCTCAGTCTCAGCAAGTCCACGCTCCATTAGCCTATACTTGAAGTTGGGATTTTTGTCCCAATGTGCATCACCTTACACTTACCAGCACTGACACCTTCAAGGTCCAGGACACCTTGAAGAAAGTAACCCCATCCGTGGACAGGAATGGGCAATTACATGTGTAAATGAAAAACGGATTTTGAATTTGGAAGATACAGAGTGAAACAGAGACCATGGTCAGACGTGCCGTTAAATCTGACTCAGCTGTGAATGCCTGATGGATTTAAAGGGCATGATCAGACAGCAACATCTGGGAAAGGTCCTGCAGCTGTCAGCCCCCCATGCTGCTCCGCCATGGAAGTGGAGTTAAGTCACTGGGAAAGTCCGGTCCTAATGCTTGCCAACGGGCTACAGATGGAGTTTTCCCTGTCAGATCGCTCAAGCACGCTCTCTTACTGTTGGGATGGTCTGCTCATTCCATCCCAACTCGGTGCCGTTTCCCCGCCCCCACACTTAGCAGTAGGGGGGGGACATACTCCATGGGGAACCCTCAGTGCGGAGGTGCGATTCCTCATCTATGTGCATGAGAAACAAAAGGCAACCCCCCACTCACTCGAACATGCCATCTGATCGGGCAGTGATGGACTGAGCACACAGCTACAAAGGATGTGTGATCGCACAACACATGTGTACAGGATCCGGCCCCCACGCCTGGCTAGGAATGAGGGGAGAACTCCTGTATTCACAATACAATAACCACCATACCCAGCTCCAACACCTCCTTAGAGATGCACTCTTAAGATTTAATGGTAGCACAGCCAGCTAGGTACAAGGAATCTAGGCTTAGAGTCCAGTTACTCATCAGCAGACAGCATCTATGAACAAGAAATAGTTTTATTTATCACAGAACTTAACACAGACTACAGGAAGTACTGAAAACAAGAAAATCCTATGGCTCTTGGCCCTGACTAGACATTAGAGACATACATAATTACCAGGATGATCCATATTCAGAATGTCCAAGTATACAGTCCATTGGAATAGTCCAAGTATCTTTAGAAACAAAAGTTCCATCTTTGTGCAAGCATAGAGCCATGTGGTCAGCTCACAAATCCTTTGTTCTGTCTCACCCCATGGCAGACAGCATGTCAGGTTACATCCAGGCACAGAGAGAGAGAGCAAGCCAAAAAGTGAGCTCTTCTCTAAAGGGAAACCAATTTGAACCCCAATCTAATTAGAATTAGCTTTGGCCATTAACCAATCCAAGTAGAAAGGGTTTGTCCAGGTTTTTGGGGTTGTCATGGTAAATGGGTGGGGAAAGGACCATCCCCGGCAGGAAAGATGATCCCTGACCCCCTCCCAGTGCAGGGTGCTACGTGCATCCTAGCATGTCAGCTATGCATCTGGTCTCTTACCAGCGAAGGTTTTTGACGGCAATTGAGCCCAAATGGCCAGCCATCTGACCTCGAGAGGAAATCAGAACAACAGGGGGTACATTCCAGGGGAGAAACATGAAGTCTATAGCATCACAAGAGATACAGAAAGTTATAGGAATCACACAAGGGATACATGAAAGCTATAGGAATCAATATTTCTAAATATTTCTATACAACATGTCAATTTCCACCAGGGGAAATAGGCTCACTTCCCCTCCACACCAAATGGCACGACTGAGAGATAACAGTGAGGTGGTTGGAGTACCTTGGGGTACAGGATTTCTTTCTTCCTGGAGATCTGGTGAGGCACAGTGGATCTTCTGCCCTGTAGAAGTCCCTTTTTCTTTCTACCTTGTGCTCTATTTTTGTAATTAACATAATATTGCAAGAATGTCACAAATCCAATCCATGCTACTGATTCTTTCTCTAATGAAAGCCATACCCTTAGAGTTTCAGATACAGGGCATAATTTTTAAGGCAAGCAGTAATTCATGATAGTGTGAGTTTCTAATCGGGGAAAGGAAAGTGAGGAATCGGTCTGCTTGAAGCGAGATGGCAGCGGTGCTGACTCAGAGATTTGACCCATGAGAGTAATTGGATAAGAACATTAGAAGACAAAGGGTCCCATCATTTGGCATCGAAAAGTGGATCAAATAAATTTAGCCGAGAGGGAATGACTGGGAAGAACACCTTGGCCAGCGGTAACATCTTGCTGCGTGTTTTCATTTCCCTTCCTTTTTTTCAGGTATTATAAGACTTGGGTATGGCCAGAGGCATGAGCTACTGGACATGAGCCAATGAGCAAGAGCCACAGCACTCTCAGCTCTTTGGCTCTGACACTGCGGTTCACAGCCAGGACCTTTAGATGAGCCAGCTTCTGAGTCTTAGACTAGCTCAAGACATGTAGTTATTGACCTGGGAAGAAAGGACCTGGATACAAAAAAAATAGGTAAATCACCATTACTGAGTTTTATGTGAAAAAACAGGCCACCTTCCTACCTGACGTAGGCCATGCCTATCCTAAAAATGCATGATAAAACATCAAGAAAAGAAAACAGAAAAAAAAGAAAAAGAAAAAAAGAAAAGAAAAGAAAATAGGAAAATAAAGTCAATGAAATTAAGTGCTAAAATGAATTAAATTTCTGGCCATGTAAAAAACAACAACACACCACCTGAATAATCCTAAACTAACACCTTCTGTCCCTACTATATTGGGTTTAAACCAAAAGGGTATTTAAATGGATGAATATCTTCAAATCTACACAAGAGAAGAAGAAGAACAAATTGGATTTATACCCTGCCCTTCACTACCTGAAGGAGTCTCAGAGCAGCTTACAATCCCTTCCCCTTCCCCTCCCTGTCCTCACAACAGACATCCTGTGAGGTAGGTGAGGCTGAGAGAGAGCTCTCTCAAGAACTGCCCTTGAGAGAACAGCTTGGAAAGAACTTATGACTGACCCAAGGTCACATCAAGTGCTGCAAGTCAAGTCAAGTTTATTCGGTACATAACTTGCTGCTGCATGTGGAGGAGTGGGGACTCAAACCCAGTTGTCTCGGATTAGAGTCCGCACTCCTAACTAGTACACCAAACTGGAGTCTGCCAGCTTTCTTGTGGTTATGATCATGACTGCAAATTTGCTCTTCTAGGACAAACCCTTGGCACATTTGGACATGGAAAATTTGGTTCAGATTTTTGAAGGAACAGTGCCTGTTCATGCAAAAATACCTGCTGAGTAGGGTTGCCAGGTCTACCCTGGCCACTGGTGGGGGATAAGGGGGTAGGGTTGCCAGATCCAGGTGGGGAAACTCCTGGAGATTTGGGAATGGAGCCTGGGGAAGACAAGGGCTTCAGTAGGATGCAGTGCCATAGATTCCACACTCCAAAGCATCCCTTTTCTCCAGGGGAACTGATCTCTGTAGTCTGGAGATGAGCTACAGCTCCCCAGGTCCCACCTGGAGTCTGGCAGCCCTACCTCAGTAACCAGCAATCTGTCACGTTTTCATTTCATATACTTTTCTCATAAAATAAGTTTGTCCAGCCATTCTCCCCTTCCCCCCGTGCACCATGCCTTGGGAGATATTTAAATGTTTGAACTGAGTGCTACTTCCCCTTTTCACCTAGTTGTACAATACAGGAGAAATCAAAGAAGGGGCTCCGAGGGGCTTTAGTCCGTAATAGGCCTGCTCTCTTGGGGGAGTATGGAGATTAAAAGGATGGAAAATCCTCTAGGAGATTGTCACTCAGCTAATGATTAGATTAGCCTATAGCAGTGATACGGCTGATGCTTAGCAGGGGCCGGGAACAAATTAGTCTACTGAAGAAAATACGTGGTCCACTGGGTAAGAATATTAAAGCTATTTCTAGAGTAGGAGAAGGAGTCAGAAAATGTAGAGTGCCACTTATGCATTAGATGACCTGTGTCATTTTGGCACTAGAGGGTATGACTAATCATAGCATTGATGCAAAGGTTTGTTACCTTTGTGAATGAGACATGTTGGCCTGTGTTCGTACGTAACCTAAAGCCATGTCTTCTTTTAACTGTGGATTTGGCTTGCAGCCGATCAATCAAATCCTGGTTTGCCTCAATAAATTCTAGTTTAATCACCTTCACGCTTTGCCTTCCTTACCTGTAGAAACGTAATTGTTATCTTGGCCTGAATTGTCACCCCCAGTGGCCGCTGTTCCATGCCCAAAAGATGACTCAAAAAACCCACTCCAGGATCTCCAGCCAAACTGGCCTGGAGAAAAATTGCTTCCTGACCCCGAAGTGGCAATGGGCATTTCCTCAGGCATGTAAGAAAGGGCCACAAGAACGAAGCACTGATGCAACCCTTCCTGTCTTCCCTCTCGTGATCTGCCTAATCAGCATTGCTGACAAATGGCCATCTAGCCTCTGTTTAAAGACCTCCAAAGAAGGAGAGCCCACCACCTCCAAAGGAAGCCTCTTCCACTGAGGAACCGCTCTGTTAGGAATAAGCCAGGATTTCTGTATTCATGCACAACCATACTAAAGATTTTGTGTCTGTGTGTCTGTAAAGTGCTATCAAGTCATGGATGACTTATGGCGATCCTGTAGGCTTTTCAAGGCAAGTGATTAAACAGAGGTGGTTTGCCATTGCCTGCTTCTGTGACATCTTTCTTGGTGGTGTCCCATCCAAGTACTGACCCTGCTTAGCTTTCGAGATCTGACAAGACCGAGCTATATTATACTATACCACTCTATTCCAAATCCTGTATTAAAGATTAACTGCAGTTAATAAATTAACTTCAAACTAATTTGATTTTACATACCAGGGGCTCTTCAAATACAGCGGCATTTACAGTGGCATCTGAGCTCCTACATGGAAACTTCCTCCTCATTTTCTTTTAGGGTAGCCAACCCCCAGGTGGCACCTGGAGATCTCCCACTATTACCATTGATCTCCGGATGAGCAAGATCAGTTCCTCTGGAGAAAATGGCTGCTTTGGAAGGTGGATTCAATAGCATTATTTTTATTTACTTGATTTTTTTATTATTATTATTTATTTGATTTCTATCCCGCCCTCCCGCCGAAGCGGCTCAGGGCGGCTTACAACAGTAAAACAGTAAAACAATACCTGTAAAACAACATACAATACATTAAAATCACGGTTTTCCGACATTATAAAATACACATTATAGATACACAAGATGGCGACCATAAACGCTGACATACTTAATCTGAGTTGTTGAATGCCTGGCGGAACAACTCCGTCTTCACCGCCCTCCGGAACTGACTAAGATCCCGGAGGGCACGGATCTCCTGGGGGAGCTGATTCCATAGCGTTGGTGCTACGACAGAGAACGCCCTAGATCTCGTAGTGGATGTTAATTTGGCGTCCCTAGGGCCAGGGGGGACTAATCGATCCTGTGACCCAGATCGCAGTGCTCTCGGGGGAACATACGGGGAAAGGCGGTCCCGCAGGTAGGCAGGCCCCAGACCATAAAGGGCTTTAAAGGTCATAACCAGCACCTTGAAGCGTATCCGGAACGCTATTGGCAGCCAGTGCAGCGCCCTCAGCACCGGCTGGATGTGCTCCCGCATAGGGGTACCCGCCAGCAGCCTAGCTGCGGCGTTCTGCACCAGCTGCAGCTTCCGAAGTTGCCCCAAGGGCAGCCCCATGTAGAGAGCATTACAGTAGTCCAATCTCGAGGTGACCATCGCGTGGATCACTGATGCCAGATCATTGCGTTCGAGGAAGGGGACCAACTGCCTAATCAGCCGTAGATGGTAAAAGGCTGCCTTGGCAGTGGCTGCTACCTGGGCCTCCATTGTCAAGGAAGCATCCAGGAGCACTCCCAAGCTCCTGACCCTCGGAGCTGGCACCAATGGCGCCCCACCGAAGGCCGGAAGTGGGAGCCCTACCCCCGTACCGCTCCGATTCAGGCATAGGACCTCCGTCTTCGTCGGATTTAGTTTCAGGCGACTCCGTCTAAGCCAGTCCGCTACGTCCCGCAACACCCAGTCCAGATTTTCCTGGTTAGAGCCAGACCGG
>NW_015167082.1:437276-437445 GCF_001447785.1 Gekko japonicus
CCGATGATCGACCATGTCGAACGCAGCCGACAGGTCCAACAGCAGAAGCACCGCCGTCCCGCCCCAATCCAGATGCCTACGGAGGTCATCCGTGAGGGCCACCAGTACTGTCTCAGTCCCATGGCCCGGGCGGAAGCCGGACTGGAACGGATCCAGCGCGGAGGTGTCA
>NW_015167082.1:437610-472759 GCF_001447785.1 Gekko japonicus
CCGAAGAGGACCTCGCAACCCCTCTCGACCAGCTTTAATCAGCCAAGAGGGGCACGGATCAAGGTTGCAAGTAGTTGGGCGCACAGCCGACACTACCATTCCTCTGTGCCCGAGCTAAGCCCGGGGAGCTCATGGCTACCTCAGATACATCATTATTTGGGCATTGGAGAGGCCATGAGTCTAGCGGCTTCTGCTTAGATTAATCTAGCCTAGTGCCTTCCTGGACGGCATTACTACTGTTCCGTATGCTCATCTGGCCACAGGTAGAACTGTGAGGGCTGCTCCTTTTCAGTGCTAATAAGCGATTCTTGGTAAGCTCTAGACGCTCAATAATGTTCTTTTGTTCCTGGGCAGGTAAAGTCCCAAATGACAAAAAAAGAGAGTCTTCCATGTAATTGTCCAAATTCCCGATAGCATGAGGCGGCGGCAACAAGAAAACATCCGATCCCTCCTGAACGGCAGACGGCAGGCTGTTCTTCCTAACACAAATGGGCTTCGACCCCATCTTGTCATAGTCTGGTGGAAAAGGTGGTGGTGATGACTCTTCCGCTTCCATATGTGTCCCATTCGGAGCAGATATCGGATGTTGGCGGGTCAAGGCATAGTCTGCTTCCCTCAACTCATCAGCCAGAGATTTATTTTTGGTAGGCGCACTCAGGTCCATGGAAACTACCCAGTGTGACCTCATATCCAGGTCCATTTCAAAGTTAGTCCCGATCTGGCATTTTGTTAAGGGTCCCCCCACAGATACATCCAACACATTGCTTCCATCTAAAGGGGGTATAGGAGAACTAACTACCACCCTCCCCTATATAGGGCTTAGGATGGTGTACATCATGTCAATAACGCATGATAATGATGCATGATATATATGATTACACATGTATATGTATGATTATACCCTGCTGATTATGCCCTGCTGAGGTTCGTCCCCTTCTCAAACCCTGCCCTCTCCAGGATCCACCCCTCCAAATTCCTGGTATTTCCCAACCCAGTGCTGGCAATTGTACTTTCCTGGCCTCACCTCTGCTTGGCTGCCATTTCCCCCATGCTACTGAAGAGCTTTGTTTCAGGTCTTTAAAAAATTAGTTATAGCTATAATGTTATCTATATATCTAATAGCCAAGTTGACCCCTCCGTGCAGATATCTAAATCCACACATTGGGGGCACTTGGGGGGGGGAGGTTTTCCTGCACACCTGGAGCAGTCCCCGGGTGTGCAGAAAAATCTAAAAAGTTGAAAAAATATACGGGGGATATTTAAATCCCCCCAAAAATAAAAGCATTCCCTGCGCATGTGTAGAGAATGCTCTGGCCATTGGGGGGGGGGGGAAGCTCGGCATGCCCAGTGGCTGAGAGCTGCTTGGGCCTCACCGCCAGTGCTGGAGGGGAGTGGGAGAAGGCTCGACAGGCCTGTGTGGGCCTTGCCACCACTGCAGGGGGGCAGGGGAGAAGGATTGGCGGGCCCAGTGGCTGGGAGTTCTGCGGGCCTCGCCGTCGGTGCCAGGGGGGGGTTGGGGAGAAGGATTGGAAGGCCCGGGCCTCACTATCAGTGTGGGGTGGGGGTGGGGGAGAAGACTCACTAGTGGCTGCTTCCTCCTCCACCACCATGTGGAGCTCATTCCCCCTCCCCCGCGAGTATCGCGGGTCCCTGCTTCTTGTAACATTATAATAATCTATTGCAACAATACACTGGTTCCCTGCTTTCAGGATTTCCATTTGTTTGTTTTGGTTTTTTAAAAGGAAGTTCCTAGTGCTTTCCTGACAGATCTAAGGCTTCTGGGTCTCCCTGGCCACTGGCAGGGGACACCATAGGGTTGCCAGATCCAGGCTGGGAAACCCTGGAGATTTAGGGATGAAGCCTGGGGAGGGGAGGGGAGGGGAGGTCAATGGGGTATAATGCCATGGAATCCCCCCTCCAAAGCATCCCTTTTCTCCAGGGGGACTGATCTCTGCAATCTGGAGATGAGCTGTAATGCCAGGAGATCTTTGGGCCCCACCTGGAGGCTGGCATCACTAAGCAGAGTTATAAAGGTAAATGTGCAGCCGGCACCATTCCTCTTATAACTTCACCAGTGAAAGGGCTTAGTTTAAAAACAACAAGAACAAAAGCTAGGAGCGAATACATTGTTGCAATAGATTGTTACAGAGTTATATGCTGTAATGATATAGCTATTTCTGATTTAATCCTTCTGGTTCAGGTACATCTGAAGAAGTGAGCAATGACTCATGAAAGCTGATACCCTACCACAAATTCTGTTCGTTTTTAAAGGTGCTACTGGACTTTTTTTGCTGCTGCAGACAGACATGGCTACTCATCTTCATCTATGGTACAGGCAGGGACTAATGTTAAAAAAAAATGTTGCCAGAGTGAGAAGGACCAGAAAAACATGCACTTTTCTATTCACATGGCATCCATAGATGCTTTGACTGTAATCTTAAAAAAATGGTTTCAAGCCAGATTTGAGAAAGATAGCAGCAAAGCTGGGGGAAATGTGGAAACAGGACAAATAGAGGTGGCTATTGTGTGGGTGCTTATTATGCAGCAGGGGAGCAAGTATCCTTTCACTTCTGACCTCTTAAAATTATTTATTCTATGACATTCATATTTTCAAGCTTTTCTTGGTAATCTTTTAGAAGCCCCTCTGGGGCTTCTAAAACCTGTGGTGATCTGGTACCTCATTAAGCAAAGAAACCACCATTCAATCCGGGTCTGTCTCCAGAGAAGGAATAAAAAAAACTCAACTCATATTGGAGGCTTATAGTATAAATGAATTCAGAAAAATCATTATTGAGAACAGGAATATCAATGGCTGTTTCCTGGTCTATATCTCAGCATCCTATTTCATCAGTAAGTGTGCTGTTTGATTTGTGACGGTGAATGTGGCAGGGATTTTCTCAGCAGATTTCTGGTCAGAATCCTTAAGAATGACAGAAGAAAACTGAAGAATGTGCATTTCTTTGTCTCCGTCATCAGCAGGCAGTATTTCCTTGTCTCCATCATCAGGAAACTCATGTTGTAGTGGCATCATGTTTTGTGCTGTTGCACAACAGCTGCAGTACCATCCTAAACAGAATTGTGTCCTTCTAAATTGTGTTTAGGATTACACTGTTGACATGAAGCACAGTTATATCAACTCTTTCTTCCCCTTCACAGATTATTTTTCTGAACTATACATAGTAATGAGAAAGAGGTCCAAATGTGATGGTCCTTCCCAAGGAATTTATGACAGGGACACAGACTGACTCCAGAAACTGGCCCCAATCCTAAGTGCTCATTCCATACCATAGCACCCAAAGTGCAACAGCATGCATCAAGCATTATGGTTACTTCGGATGCTCAGAAATATGGGAAGCCTATTTCAGTGTCCGGTGCGATGTGGTAAGGTAGGGAAAGTGGAAAGGAGCAGGGACTGAGTTGGGCATTGCAATAGAAGTTGATTTGCTCTGGGCCAGTTTGATGTAGTGGTTAGGAGCATGGACTCTAATCTGGGAGAACCAGGTTTGATTCCCCACTCTTCCACATGCCAGCTGCTGGTGTGTCCTTGGGTCAGTCATAAATTCTTTCAGAGCTGTTCTCTCAAGGGCAGTCCTTGAAAGAACTCTCTCAGCCCCACCTACCTCACAGGGTGTCTTTTGTGGGGAAGAGAAGGGAAAGGAGATTGTAAGCCACTCTGATACTCCTATGGGTAGTGAAGGGTGGGGTATAAATCCAATCTCTTCTCTTCTTCATCTTACATATCTAATATATTTGGAATTCTAAAGTCCATACAAGGGTTTGTAAGTATGTATGATTGTGTGTGTGCGTTTCTGCATACATCTGGGTGGGCTGTAAAGGTATGCCCTTGGTGCTGAGTGGCATTTCTGAACCTGGTAGGAGCTTTGCAGCACACCAGGGGACAGAGGTGATGCTGGGTACCTCTCTGCACTTATGTCTTTGCAGGCAGTGCTAAGCAAGGTTGGAGGTAAACACCAGCTGAGTTTGGAGCTGGGGAAGGTCTATCCAAAAGTCAGGCATGTGTGTGTTTCTGAGATCTGATCTGATATATATGCAAAGTATATTTTCATACAATTTGCTGTCTGAATCAAACTGATTTGGGTTGTGCCTTGCCTGGAACTGCTTGTTATGCTGTATTTAAGGATAATGTTTTCCTCTGAGAAAAGTATGTGTAATGTGGTTTGTGATTGTTTGTGATTGTTTTGTGGGATGTGACTTGGACCAATCTCAGCAACCCTGTGAGCTGAGTGACATTTTCATAACAGCCGTTCATTAAGGAGAACAGTCAACAGGTTTGTAAAACAACAATTCAATCCTTTCTTTAAATCCCCCCCCCCCCAAGACTTGAATAGTTGTGAAGGAGATCCAGGTGCACCTGTACTTAAGATGGTGCTTTTACTCCAGAAAGAATGGGTTTTTTTTTTCATTTTTGCTGTAAAGAATCCCTTTGAAATAAGAGATAAAATCATTTTTTGTCAAAATATGAGAACAGATTTTACACAAAGTTCATTTGCACCAGCATACCTCACCTCCCCCAATGATGACACAAGGCAACAGGCAATAGTTTCAACTAGATTTATTTATTAAAACTTACTTCAATTAATGAAATGGCTGGTCTACACCATTGCTTATTTCGATAAGATGACAAAGTTGAGGGCAGGCTGCACAAGAGCCCCCAAATGGGGAGGTTCCTCGCCCCCACTCGAGGACTGGGAACTCTATGGTTGTCTGTCTGAATTTGTGAAGAGCCAATTGTGTCTCATTCCTCATTCACAATTAATGGGGCTGAGGCAAACTGATCCACAGCATAGTCTTCTGCAAATGTCTCTTGGCTCGAGTTCTGTTGTTTGGTGTGTATTACATATGATAAGTATGAGTTCTTGTGGGAGTCTAAGGAAGAAAATGTGAGCCTTTTAGTAAATAGTGGCCCCGGTCACACGAGCAGGAAAATGCCGGGGAGGCTCCGCGGGTTTAACCCCTTCCAGGGCTGCAGAGGAATGCAAACTGTGTCCTCCGTCCAGTCCCCTCCAGGAGGAGCTTCAAGCCGGGCCACCCTCCCGCCACGCCCCCCCTGCACCTCCCCCTCTGCCGCCCGGTGCAGAGAGTTCCTCTCGAGCAGGCCGAGCCAGGAGTGGGGGGGTACGGAAAAGAGGAGGGGGCTGTGTTGTTTGTTTTTAAACGAAGTGTGCGCATGCACCATTGGATGCTTGTGCGCATCCCGTGGAGACTTGAAAAAAACTTTTAGTGACGGGACATGGGCGGGCGCCGGATGCCACAACCTACCACCGGAAACACGATCAGGTGCCCACCCTTGCCCTGCGGTTTCCGGAAACTTGTACCTCGGAGGTACTAGTTTTTTACCCTGCATCTTTGGCGGGAAGCCTCAGGTTCGCCATGGGAGCTCTACGTTTCCCAGATGTGGCGCTGTGATCGTGCCTGGAAAATCCACCTATATTCCGTCTTTGTAGCGTGGCTAATGCTCCGTGTGACCGCAGCCTATGTGTTACAAGTTTGCACCTGGATAAGGTTGCCAGCTCTGCTTTGGGAAATACCTGGGGATTTGGGTGGTGGAGCCTGGGAAGGGTACAGTTTCAGGAGGAGAGGGATCTCAGTGGGCTATAATGCCATAGAGTCTACCTACCTAAGCAGCCATTTTCTCCAAGGTAAGAGATCTCTGTTACCTGAAGACCAGTTGTAATGCTGGGAGATCGCCAGCCACCACCTGGAGATCGTCAGCCCTACCACAGGAACATGATTACTGCCTTATGTGCTGTGAGAACCTCCCTTCATGTTGCTCAGCTGTTGAACCTTCCATGAT
Source organism: Gekko japonicus (assembly GCF_001447785.1). Taxonomy (NCBI): domain Eukaryota; kingdom Metazoa; phylum Chordata; class Lepidosauria; order Squamata; family Gekkonidae; genus Gekko; species Gekko japonicus. The sequence continues at coordinate 443,426 of NW_015167082.1, forward strand.
CATGTGTACCGTGGGTTTTTAAATGAACAATTGGGCTGTGACACGTCGGAAGGATCTCATATGTCGTGGCAAGCATGTTATCTTTCTTTGATTCTGAGAAGCAGAATACTTGTTGGATCTGATCTTTTTTTTTTTTTGGCAACAGTTCCTTTATTTTGCTATTGTTCATGTTCCGCGTTGGTGATGTGGTGGTTAAGGGGAGTAAAAATGTTCATTTCAAGACGGAGATCCAAGATAGCGTAGACTCTCTGGGGATCTCATTAAAGCATTCTCTCTCTAATGCAGCTGACTGCAACAGCAGCCACTACCACAATCCCCCACAGTGCGCTCTTCAGATAGGTTAGTTTACACAGAATTAATAGTCTAATTTTGCAAGCAACTAGTGCAGAGAGCATTGATTTTTCTACATAAGCCTGGTGTGTGCTTTTGAGGATTCTGGGTCCCATTTTTAAGAGATCGCAGGGTTCATCATTATGCCTGCGAGAGGACAAAGGAGACATATAAGCTCTGGTCCATTCATAATATAATTTTCTCACAAACGGGCTAATTTAGAGGAAGGTTTTATAGTAAAGGGGTGAAAAGGACATTAAAAAATCATATCCTGCTGAAAGGGAGCTTAAGTCAGAAGTGTGATGGCATGGGTCACTCATGGTCCAAGCATTTTTGCAGACCTCAGTGGCTTCAACTATATCTTGACTGGTATGGTATAGTGATTAAGAGTGGCAGAGTCTAATCTGGAAAACTGGGTTTGATTCCCCACTCCTTTCCATTAAGCCTGCTGGGTGACCTTGGGCCAGTCACAGTTCTCTCAGAATTCTCTCAGCCCCACCTACCTCACCTGCCTGCTGTGGGGTGAGGAAGGGAAGGACGATTGTAAGCCAGTTTGAGACTCCTTAGGGTAGAGAAAGGTATAGTATAAAAAATAATGGATTTGGTTGTGGTTTTGCTTGTTTGCTTTAAGATTTTAAAATCCTGAGTTAGTATAACGAAAGGAAGAGTGCCAGTGAGGCGCATAATGTAATCCTAAACAGATATGCACCCTTCTAAGTGCATTGACTTCAATGATTTTAGAAGGGTATACCTCTGTTTAGGATTGCATTGATAATTACAGAAAGACCAGAGATTGTTCATTATGCAATCATTGTATTTACAGAATGAGGGAGAAACCTGTAGGTAGTGAAGCTTCTATTCTAAAAGATGAAAATTCTATCGGTTTTATGAAGGGTAAAGTTAAATTGGTATTTGATTGGAATACCATGGCCATTGATAATTGTGTTTAAAGTCTTTGTGCACTCCATCAAGTTTAGACTAAGAACTGAATTTATATGGGTTGCAATCTGTTTATTGTATAGAATAGACATGTTGCCTTGTGTGTAATTTTTCAGTGACCCATAACTAGGCCTGTTCCGTGATTCTAACCTCATTTATCTGGAAGTGATCTGTATATATTAAGGCTTCTGGGCCCCAAGTTGTGATGGTGAATCCCTCACCCCCGACTTCTGTTTGCCACTGCTCTGACTGGCAGTGTGTGTGTGTTGGGGGGGGGGGGGACAAACCATAGAATTTCTGGGAGTTCCTAGAACTACCTATGTCACTTCTGTTTTTCTGTTTTTCCAGAAGTGATGTGATGCCACAGTCAGAGTTGTGTCCACCCATATCTCTGTCCACAGCCCTCTCACTGGTTCCCAGACACTGCCTAGCAACCCAAGTATATATTTGCATGAAAGGTACTTCAAGCAAGTGTGCTTGCTATAAAAAGGATGGAATATACTTATTCATCATATATCAGTGTGATCACAGAGGTTACATTGTTTGTTTTTAAATTAATAGCATTCTTTAAAGCCTTTTAGTGTAAAATGCTGGAAGGAAATATTAAGTGAAACTTCACTGGTGCATAAGGTTGCCAGGCCTCCTCAGCTTGCTGGTGGGGGGATTTGGGGGGGCATTCCAGGGGTGGGTGGAAATGTTGCATGATGTTCCCAATGTTATGACATCATGCGGAAGTTATGTCAACACGTTGGGGATGTTGCGCGGTGACACCCTGCATTTTGGGCAAAACTCTACTGGGGGGTTTTTTGGCCTAAAACCATAGAGTTTTTCCTAAAAAGCAGAGCGTCAACTGTGTGATGTCCCAACCTGATGATGTCACTTTTGTGTGGTGTCATCATATCGGGGGCAATGGTGGACAACATCCCTGTTTGGGAGTGGGGCTTCCCCACCAGCCAGCTGGCTGCCGGTGGACAGAAGTCCAAAAAATCAGGGGAACCCGCTCCCAGACCCAAGGGTCTGGCAAACCTACTGGTGCAAAACCAGTCCAGCAAGTAGCCCAAAGGCAACCCTGGTTTCAGGTCATATTGGAGTTCCTGTTCACTGGAGAACTGGAGTGCTGATTTCATGTCTTAAGTATTCTTACTTCTCTAAACTTAAATCCTTTATATCATCGGCAAAATCCAGGAAGAATGGCTCAAATACAGAAAATGGTTTTTACATGCTGATCATTCATGCAGTTTACACCCTGTACTCAAAAGAGTCCTGGGGGGGGGGGGGGGCAAATCCTGTGCATGACTTACACAAGTGCTGTCCTGACCCCAGCAACAGGCTTTCAAAGCAAGAGCCTTCCTTGCTGGTCTTCCATCTGAGTACAGACCCTCCTTAACTTCTGTGATCTGGTGAGATCAGTCTATACCATGCCGCCCTCCCTTCCTCCCTACACCTTACCAAGCAGGTTACTTAAAAGCACATATCTCCTCTTTCTCAATTTAGATTTTCCCCTCCCTGTTGATTAGAGCTAATCAACTGTTCAGTGGCTTGAAGACGGTTTCATGTGACAATCGCTGCACACCATGCGAGAAAGCATCTGGATCACAGCGCATCTGGATAGGTTAGTAAGGGCTGCACTCTGCATGTAGAAAAGTCCCAGATTCAGTCCCTGGCATCTCCAATTAACGGATGTGAGGTAGCAGGTATGGGGAAGAGACTTTTTTTGTGCAGTCAGTCACAGAAGCTGTGCCAGGCTTGGTGAATCAATATAAGGCAGTTTCATATGTTAATAGGTAGTTGGCATTAATAATGTTTTTATTCCTGGTCCATATGGGTGGGGATCTAGGTCAGTAGCAAATTATTTGGTTGGCATGCAGAAAGTTCTACTATCTCTGGCTTTAGAAACTCGCTAGCTTCAAAAGACTGATACCTGAGAGACAGCTGCCAGTCACAGCGCTGGGCTAGTTGGAGCCATAGTCTGACTCATTGAAATAGAGCTCATACGGTGCATTATTTTGGCCTGGCAGTAGACATCTGTGGGTTTGTTTTTTTAAAATGTTCTTCCACACTCCATCTATTTATACAAACTGAAATATTATTCTATTTATTTGCATAACTTCAAACACAGTTTTTGGATATTTTCCTGGAAAGGAATTTTTATTATTGGGAAGACACAGAATGATAGGGCTGAATAGGTTCTTTCTGCATCTATTTCTATCATGATTTGATTTTATTCAACAGAGGCTGAATTGCTTACTGAAAATACAATGAAACACAATGGGAAAAAATAAAAATAACTTGATATGAGGCTGCCTCCTTGACAGCCTGCTGTGTTCTAATATGACAGGGCACAAAACGAAATGTCACCTTCCAAGTGGGCAAAAGGACATTTTCACAGATTAGCATGAGATCAGCAAGCCAAGAAAACCTGGTCTGAAACTCAAGTGATGCAATGCATCCGAGACAATGGAAGCCAAACCAAAGTCCATCTGCTCCCCAACACTTGCCATATGGTTTTATGTCCGATTAAACTGGATGGATTTTCAAAATTTGAAAGAAACAGAGCCACACACTGAAGTTATTGCAATAAATTGGGATTAGCCATTCTTCAGAGCAGTGAAAAGGGTGCTAAAATGAGCGATTCATCCTTCTTTGGATTGATGTCGACAAGCGCCTTTGGAAATGACTGCAAAATAGTTTTGGCATCATTGCTTAGCCAAGGGGATTCTATGCCATGTGTACAATACCTGCCATCTTGGATAGCACATGGTGATCCTCCAGGATGAAAGGCCTGGGTACCAACAGCTTGGACTAAAAAAAAAAAGCAGACTTTATATTGCTAGGTTTTAACAGATTGTCACATTGATCCTGAACATCTTTAAATCCGATTCCTTTCAGTATAATGTAATTTGAAAAGACTGTGCATGGAAGCAGATCTCTTGAACTAAATAAAATTTCCAAATCAATGTGTGTTATTTAATGGCAGCAGCTGTTGAATAACTAACCCACGTTTTTCCTGAAGTTTGAACGTTTTATTTTTCTAGTGACTCTGGACCCAATTAACAGCTGAAACTAAAGATTTCAGCAAGCCACAGACTTGATGGTCACTATCATTACTCTAATGAAGAGTTCCATGTTGAAATTGGAAACTCTTCAGATTTCATGATGAAATTCCTGAATTAATATTCTGTTTTGGCAATGAAAAGGTTCTGATCCTGGTGTATGTTTTGGGCTGCGGGAGGAGAGTTTACTCGTAGGTTATAAGAAAGTGGAAAAAACAACCGACTTTTGGTGACCCCAGCAAGGAGCTTTCAAGGCAAGTGAGAAGCAGTGACGGTTTGCCATTGCTTTCCTCTGCAGAGTTTTCCTTGGTGGCCAGTCCCCTGTCCAAGTACCAACCTTGCTTAGTTTCTGAGATCTGACAAGATTGGGCTATACCATACCATTCCACATCCCCGAGTGAAAAATAAGGATAAGGAAACTGAAGAGAGGCAGAGATGGGAGACATGATACATCAGCTTGTAGCACAACCTATCTGGAAATCCTTGCAAATGCCTCTATGTCAGATTCATTCAGTGTTTCAGATTGATTGTGGAGTAAAATGTGCGGTTAAGGTTAAGGCATCAAAAAGCAAAAAAGCAGGGACAAGCATGGTAGCTGTACTGTAACCCGGGGGCAGCTGTCATGTAAGCATGGATCAGCAGACTTGAGGTCAGCATGCTTAATTCAACTAAACAAGGCATGTGGGCATGCTTAATTCAACTAAACAAGGCATGTGGGCCACCCATGCTTCCACTGATCACCTGACGCATCAACAATTCTATTACACTTCATGCAGACAGGGAAGTATTGACACGAACCCACCACTTCATGGTAGACAGCAGTTCTAGTTCTACACCGTCAAGTTAACTTAATACAAATCGGTGGTTGTCCCAGCTGATCTTCTTAGATCACATTTAATTCTGAAAGCCCAGGCTTTGCCTTTTGTTAGTCCGAATGGCTAACAGTATCAAAAGAGCTGTTGTAATTCACAGCCTTTTAGAACCAGTGAGATTTATGTATTGGGAGAGGCCAAGCTGTTTTTTTAAAAAATGTTCTTTCATGTTCCTTCTGTTCTTTTATGGTTTGATGTTATCATGCTGTGGTCTTAAAAAAAAAGCCCTATGTATTAAACAAGAGACTACTTCAATGCAATCCGATCAAAGGGCACAAAGCATATATATATGCATGTGTGTGCATTGAAAACCCTGAGAGAGTTATAAATGGAGTTCAAAGGCTTTGCATTTTAATTCTTATATAATGTGTGTTCTTTGAGTGGTTCTGGCACTCCCAGCAGGCAACAATTAGTGATTTGTGCACGGCTGTAGGTAAGAGCCAAATCTTTCAAAATGGGCAAATTTAGAACTCAGATCCAATGCTTCAACTTCTGAATAGCTTGCTGAATAGCATTGCCCCCTGGCATGTCCCTGGTATCCCCTTAATCTCACTGTGTTACATGCATGCATGCATTTAAATTAGAAGTGGCATGCAAACAATGGCACACATCCTACTATAGGTTCTTCCAGCCAGCCCCGTAGCTAGGGAATTCTTTGTGAGGGGGCCTTGGGGGGGGCACCAGCTAATTAAATGGAAGTACAGGGCAGGTGGTAGGTTGGAGCATTTGGGGGGCAGCCCAGGAGAGAGGGGGCCCAGAAGAAACACTAGGGGGCCGGGCCCCGTGGGCCCCATGTTAGCTACGGGCCTGCTTCCAGCTGTGGGAGCCTTCCTCCAACTTCAGTGGCTATTCCGGGGGCAGGAGAGCTACATAGGTTGGTGGAAGACTTCGTAAGCTGGAGAACGGCTTCAAACATGGCTTACTGGCATACATGCCAGTGACTGCCAAGTTAATGCAGTAGCAGCGAGAAGGACTAGGAAGGCACTTTGAGCAGCAGTGGGTATATTGCTGAGGCAGGAGGTTGCAAGAGTGGCAGGGAACTCTGTTCCAAGTTCTAAAGTTGAGTGAAATCCCCTTGGCAAGTTTCAGAGCTCTTTATTGAACTCTTTCATCTTCCTTCTGAAATCTTAGGGCACCTGTAGCAGTATATCCTCAGGTGCTTCAAATTTCACTATATGTACAGTTTAATGATTATTTAGGCGTGTGCGTGTGAAAACCCTCAAGGGAATTCCGTCAGTTTTTGACTCCTGCCAAAGTTGCTGAAACAAGAAAGAACCCTCAGTTTTGAAATAGGGAATTGCTTGTATAAGGAACATTTAGCACTCTTGATCACGGTATCCTTCTGGACTGCTTTTGGGGATTGGGATGGGAAGGCACCCATTTACAGCAGTTTTGGTCCTACCTGGAAGGGAGGTTTCAGGTGGTGGTGCTGGAGGAGTGCTGCTTGGCTCTTTGGCCTTTGGCCTGTACATTATTGCAGGGTCTCATCATGTTCTCCATACTCTTTGACTTCTACATAAAGCTGCTGGGTGACCTCATCCAGAGATTTGTGTTGGACTGTCACCAATATGCAGATGACATTCAACTCTACCATGTGCTTCCAGAAGATGCCAGAGAGGCTGTACAAATCCTGCACTGGTACCTGGAGGCAGTTTTGAAGTGGTTGCGGGATAATAAACTGAGACTTCATCCCAACAAGACAGAAGTGCTTCTGGTGGATGGAAGGATTGAGCCAGGAATTTATGTGTCTCCTGTTCTGGATAGGGTTGCACTGCTGATGGAGTAGATCTGTAGCATGGGGGTTCTGCTGAACCCAGGCCTACTGCTGGATAAGCAAGTGGAGGCTAGGAGTGCTTTTTGCCAGCTTTGTCAAGTTAGCCAGCCGTGGTTTTTCCTGGGCAGAAAAGATCTACCCACTATGGTGCATGTCCCAGTAACATCTAGATTAGGTTACTATCGAAGCCCACTGAGCTCTCCAGGAATAGGCTTACCTGAGACCTCCTGCCCCCAGCCTCCAACTTCCCAGTACTGACTGGTTCAGAAGCAGGAGAAAAATTGCCATGGTGTCACTTCTAGCTGAGTAACCAGAAGTGATATCATCCAATATCATAACTCTCTAGCAACTCCCCCAAATCTCTATGGTAAAATCATAGAGATTTTGGATTGCTAGAGTGCCATGGAACTATGTGACATCACTTCCAGAAATGCAACTGGAAGTGATGGCTAGCCTCATACCTTAAAGCTCCCTGGGGTTGCTGGCCAAGGTTTGGCAAACCTAATGAGGAATAGGGGGCAAACTAAGGGTTTGTAGTGGGAGGGGGAATTTGCAGAAATCACTGCACCATCTTCCACAAACAGAAATGCTGCTCTCTTGAAGAAACTGTATGGTTGGATGCATGTCAATGATTGTGAGAGCAATGAAAGAGTGCATGTTCATGGCAACTTCTGTTTCACACAAATACACACACAAGCTTACATGTGAGATCTTTCAAGTACTGATGGACAGGTTCATGTCCCTGGCACCATTTGAAATGGTTTGGGATGGAATTATTTTTTAATTGTAAACTGTGCAATTTTGAGCCATTTTGTATATGTGTACGTATAGCCTTCAGTACAACACATGGAGAAGGAAAGTGGGTACAAGTGAACAAGCTTTGTTCCTTCCTCCTCCTGCCTTCCAGTGATCCTTCTGAAAGCTTGGTACAGAGGGTGGGAACAGCTATAGAAAATGTTCTGGAATGAGGTGATACAGCATGCCACTAGTAGTGAAGGAGGAATTACTGGACCAAACAAAGTTGGCATATTGGTTCATCAAGGGAGAGATGAACATTTAGTATATGGATCCCAGGCTATGAAAAGCTTTAGTAATAAGCATGTTGGATTGAGCCTGGAAACATACATGCTACCCAGTGGAGCTTTCTTAATATTGGGGCTGATAACGAAAACAGTGGCTGCCCCTGGCCAGCAGGTGGTCCACCACATTTTAGACTAATTGAAGCTTCAGAATAATCTTCAAGTGCACCCCATGGAGAGGTCATATTAAAATGTTTTAGTTTAGAAATTGTAGAAGCATGGTTCATGCATCCAGGTCAGCTAAGTGAAGAGCAGAAGACAGTCTACAGATAAGCTGAATATGGAAGAAGGCAACTGCTCCGACCTGTTTTTCCATCAGCAAGGCTAAATACAGAGAACACCCCTAACTCTTTACCTGATTGGCTAATGACAACCAAACCCCAATCTAAAGTTGACAAATCACTTCCACCCAGAGCATCAGTTTTTTCAAACCAACATCACCTTGTCTGTGTTCATTTCCCTCTGATCCACTTGACCACAGCATTCAGATACTGACTTAAGACTGGGACAGCTACTTTTCAGGGCTTAAAGAACTGCAGGTACAGCTGTGCATCATCAGCATATTCCAAAGATACCAATACCTTCATACAGAAGCTTACTATAGACTGGTTGAGAACAGAGCTCTGGGAAACATCAAATGTCAAGCCCTATACTGATGACTCAGCCTTTCTGGTGGAAACCCTCCATGCATGTTTCATCAGCAGGTAAGTTTGGGAAAGGGAAAGAAGGCAACACATGAACAGGGAAGGCTGGGGATTTTTTGACTCATTACAAGCAATGCTCCTGCTAAGCTGTGGAGTCTTGTGAGCAAAAATTCTACTTTGTGAGCTACTGGCATTAAAGTTGTGAGGAAGTAATTTGGCTACTGCATAAATTAGTTTGCTTTGGAGCCATCCTTCCTGGGCTAAGACAAAAATGTGTGAGCCGGAGGCTAAAAAACTGTGAGCTAGCTCACACTAACTCAGCTTAGAGGGAACACTGATTACAAGTTAAATTGAATTCTCTTTGGGAAGTTTGCTCATCTAATAACTGCTGTTCCACTTCTAAACAGGGGGAAATTTGTGTCTGACTTTCTATTACAAAGTCTAGTATTCCTGATTTTAAATTTACAGCTTTAGTTTGGAAGAATATAACTCATTCTGTTCCATTTCTTTTTCCTGTGGAGTGTTCCCCCCATTGATTGTTTCATATCCTTCTGATGAGCCACTCTGAATGTCTGTAAACTTCATATATATGTGGATGAGAACCCAATGCATATTTCAATATATATTTTATCTTCAATATGTGCTACAAGGTACATGTCCCTATTAGTTCTGTAATGATGATGTTATCAAGGATATTTAAAAGGGCAAGTAATTCCACATCCTTCAACTGGGACATATCAATGGAAAAATGTCAAAAAGAATGCAAATGTAGTTTTGTCAGGCCAGAATGGCACATTCTAGAGAGAATTCCTATCAGGGAGGATTTGGGAAGGTATCATAATTTACAACTAAAAAATTAAGAACCTATCATAATTATCATGCATGTTCAGTTATGAATGAGTTTAGGTTAACGGCTGCTTCCCACCAAATACATGTTTGGTAGCAAATTTGAGTTTGTGCTATACAATTGGTGAAATGACAAGTTGTCATCAAATGAAGGCATCAAAATTGAAAGAGGAGAATACTGCTATAGAATGATATTCTGACTGCAGGGTTTGAAATGCCTAATATCATTAAATGACCTGCAGAACCTGTCCAAGGAGCTATGTATATTTGTATCACCTGAGAATTTGGCACTGGGTCATGTCTGGCAAATTTATTAATAGTAGTATATACATACATCTTTACTCATGTCTGTTTTAAAGCCAGTGGTGGGAATTCTTGATCCTTGTGAATGAAGATGGTCAAAATAAATTGTTATTGTTATTTTAAAAAAGGAAGATAGCATACTATCTCTGAGCTCATTCCAGAGTTCACTCCCTATCACACTTTCAGTGCCATGACCAGAGTAGGATGAGTTCTGAATGCCATCCTAACCCTTCAAAATGCTGAGTTTTTAGTAAAGGAAGTCAGTGAGGAAGACAATCCTTTCCGTCCTCATTCTTTCTTGGGTTTGTGACATCATCAGATAACAAGATTTGATTGGACATGAGGCATCATCATAAAGGCAAATCTGAGGGCAATGCTGTGTTCACACACTGCAATACTTTGTGCACTCACTGCAGCATCACTTTTTTATAGTCAAAGTTTTTTGTAAAAAAAAGAGAGAGAGGGTGGCCAAACTGTACTAGCCATACCATCAGCAAATATTTCAAGCTTGTTTTCAGGGTCCTCCAAAGAATCATCAAAAGGGGAGATCCCTTTTTGCAGCCTGTGAAGAAGAGGAGTGGTGTTTTTTGTCTCAGCTCTGTTTAAACCTCCCCACTGTAAATAACCAGGAATGTTTGAGAGTGCAATTAGCAACATGAATGCAGAGGGAGAAGGGAGCTTTTGTTATGTATTTCATTACTAATTCCCCCATTCTCTTGATGCCTCTATCTGATTCAGTAAAAACAAGTTGGCATCTTTCAGGCGTTAATTAGGGAGAAATTTGTTGGCTGGACCTTTTTTTTTTTTTTTGGACAGGTAGGCAATTTTTATAGCTCAGTAAACCTGAACTGAAATGGAGCTTGAACAGCTTGCAGTGAGGGACGAATCAGAGGAAAACAGATCCTTGTGATTAATAACCCAAATGGTCTGTCCACTGAAACACTATTTGGGGGGGGGGGGCAGAACCAGAACACTATTTTTAATGACACAATAACTAGAAGCACTTTTCCCTTCTCGATAATCCAAACAGTCCTCCTTCCATTATTTTTGGGTTTCTCATGTACTGAATGTATTTTAATAACAGCTTCTTTCTGACTTTGTATTTTCCTTGTGACTGCGTGGGAACGGGAATGAATAATAATAGATGCATTATTCAGTAGCCATAAATATCACTTGAGTAATTGATTTTTATCACCATTCTGCTATATTACTCCATGTCAAGTCAAGCTGATAGGTGAAAGCATAACTTCTTAATCCATCGCTGAAATCATATTTGATTAAGCCCTTTTACCATCTATTCCAGGAAAACATTTTTCAAGTGTGGTAGCTTAATGAGACTTTTCTTTTTTAAAAAAATCAGACGTTAAATATTCATGTGAACCATATATTTCTTCCTTGCTGCTAAACTTTTCCACACATACCCAGTTAGGCACTAATGATATATGCAATTGAGTCTGAGGTCTGCTTTTTATAGCAGAAATATTCATATTATAAGGACAACATGGTTGGGAATCCTCCATCATGTGCTGCTTTTGTACCCCTGGTGTTAATGGTACAGCATGTGGTTCAGGAGCAGAAGACTCAAGTTCAATCCCATTCATCGCCAGGTAAAGCAACACAGGTAGCAGGCATTTGGCAAGACCTCTCTCCGCTTGACACTCTGAAGAGTAGCTGCCAGTAAGAGCCATTACTGAGCTAGAGGAAGTCAGGGTAAGGCATGCTCAAATCCGGTTCAAATCTTGTGTGTATTTCAAACACAATTTTCACAGTTGGTATTGCGGTGAAAATTGCCAAATCCTCACAAGAAGCTGCTTCACACAAATGGAACTGTTTCAATGAATATGTTCCTTGCTGTTTGGATATATAGATTGGGTCCATCACTGACTATCTTTTCCTTTCAACTGGAGATGCTGGGAATTGAACCTGGGACCTTCCTTTTATCGGCAAAGCAGATGTTCTGCATCTAAGCCACAACCCCTCCCTATTATTGTAGGTAATTATATTGTCATTATATGTCTATCATAATTCATACCTACAGAAAACCATATGCTTTACCTTTTGTCAGGTGCTGTTCACAAAATGAACTAAAACTTCAGCACCTCAGCCTCACATCAAAAAACGTTGTCAACTTGTCCATCATAGGTCAAGTGGACCATGCGAGGAGGGAGAAAGGTCACTCTGACTGGTGTCAAGAAATCTTTCCAAAAGCGACTTGAGCGTTTGGAAAGTGACTTGAGCACTGAGCATTGATCTCACAGAATTTCAAAGAACTGAGTATTCTGGGCAGAAATATTGCCTGCAGTGAACAGGTCACAGATTTTGTGTGACTTTGCACTCTGTCCATCTCATCTACACAGATGTCTATCATTGATGAACTACCAGTGCTTCATTGAGCATTGCTAACAGCAGCTGGTTCTGAATGAGTATCTTTAGTGCTTTCAGCCTCCCAGACTGCTTAATAATGTCCTTCATGTAGATCGATCCAGATGGACGGCTGTGTTGGTCTGAAGCAGTAGGACACAATTTGAGTCCAGTGGCACCTTTAAGCCCAACACAGTTTTATTCAAGGTATGTGCATGCATACTTCCTCAGATACTTCCATATGATCATGTAACCACTCTGACAGTACAGCCAATGCAATAGAAAAGCCATGCCATCTAAAAAATAAGCAGCAGACCTAACTTCAAATGGAGTTCTCCAAACACTTCACAGTGAAACAGAACCAACTTAAAAGGATGAAAATAACTCCAGTCCTAATACTTTGCCTCTTGTTTATGTCAGGCAAGATTGGCTATACAGAATGAAAGCTCACCCCCCCCCCCATCCAGCTAGCCAGGAATGTGATTAGGGAATTGCTCTGCACAGAAAAATCAATCAGATGTGGTGCTGTGTGGCACAAACATGGGCCAAGAGTTCTGATTCCTTCCAAGATTTAATTTCCCTATCGGATTCTTCAGGCTGTGATTGTTTAAGGATAGATGCTTTGCCAAAATTTTCCTAACAATATTGTGTGTTCCCCATCATACCATCAATACCTGCTTTAGACTGCTTACTTGAAGGCAGAGAGAGCAGGGCTAGGTTCTCCCCTACCTAGCCCTGACTGCAGTAGAATTTGTCAATAGAAATATGAGCTAGAAGGGCAACAATCCAAAATACCATGTAAGGGCCAAGAAGCATAACACAGAGAGAAAGGGAGAGAGAAGCACAATTGCTGATGCCTGGTAGCTCAAGCGAGGAAGAAGCAGGTATTTCACATAAGCAGATGGATCAAGATAGGTGCCCATGTTAGTCTGTCTGTAGCAGTAGAAAAGAGCAAGAGGCCAGTAGCACATTAAAGTCTAACAAAATGTGTGGCAGGGAATTACTGCTCACTTCTTCAGATACATGTCAAAAGCAGATGGACATTATTTAGCGGCATAGAATTATACAGGGTAGCAGAATGATACAGCTCGAAATACTTTGTATGTACTAGGAATAAGGCCTGTTGTGGAATAAATACAATGAGATCTAGAAAGAGGCTCTGGGTGTGTGCTCTGGTCAGTTTGATGTGGTGACCTCAGCAGGGTATTATGACACAGAGTCCACAATTTTCTCCAAGGGAACTGATCTCTGCCATCTGAAGAACAGTTGTAATTCTGAGTGATCTCCAGCCCTCGCCTGGAGATTGGCAACAATGGTTTCACAGAAGGAAATAGCTGTTTTGTAGGGTGGAGTCTATGGCATTGTACCTGTCTGAGATCCCACCTCTCCTCAAACCCCACTCTCTTCAGGCTTCACCTCTTAAATCTCCAGGAATTTCCTAAGCTGTAGTTGACAACCCTATCTCCCTCCCAGCCAACCATCACATATCATTATCTGCCCCCTGACTTCAAGTTTATATCTCCTCTCCTGTCCCTGCAGCCTCTACCTAGGAAGAGTGCAGTCTTTCTCCTTAGTGCAGACCAAAGCAGCTCACATCATTCTCCTCCCCCCACTTTTTTTATGCCTCCCATAGGGGATTTTTTATTGCATTTTCTCTCCTCTCCCCCTTTTGATCTGCACAACAGCCCTGTGAGGTAGGTTAGGCTGAAAGTCTGTGAGTGGTCCAAAATCACCCACTCAGCTTCCACAGGAAGAACCTGTGTCTGGCAGAGGCTGCTCTAAAGCACTAACTGCTGCATCATACTGGCTGTCATAAGGGGGGCCACCTCAACAAAGTATAATGACTCAGAGTCCACCATTTTCTCCAAGGGAACTGATCTCTGCCATCTGGAGAGCAGTTGTAATTCTGAGTGATCTCCAGCCTTCACCTGGAGATTGGCAACAATGGTTACCCAGGAGGAAAAGTACAGTCTTTCTTTATAGTGAAGATCAGCTTACATCATTCTCCTCTCCCCCTTTTGATCTACATAACAACCCTGTTAGGCTGAAAATCTGTGACTGGTCCAAAATCACCCACTCAGCTTCCACAGGAAGAACCTAGGTTTTCCCCTGGAGAAAATAACTGCTTTGGAGGGTGGACTCTATAACATTCTGTTCATATGAGGCCTCTCTCCTCCCCAAACTCTGTCTTTCATAAACTCCACCACAAAATCTCCAGGAATTTCCCAACCTGGAGCTGGCAACAAGTTTCCCACAAAGGCCAAAGTAGGTATGGAAAGGGCCTCCTGCCCCTGCCTTTTTCCTGAGCCAGCCTCAGTGGGAAGGGCAGGGTATAAATCTAATAAACAAACAAACCAAGCTTGGTTGCCTAGCAACAGCCACTGAAGGGAAAGTAAGCCACACAGCAGTTTTGGCAGTTTATTCAAACAGGGAATGGCAAAGCTGGCATTGGGCGGGGGACAGGAGTGGACCCAGCACCCAGGCAATGGCACATGAGTACTCTTGAGTGGTGGCTGATAGGCCAATGGCTGAGGGAATGCACAGCACAGCAAAGGGAAGAGCCAGAAAGTGCCAATATGGCTGGGCTTTTATATATTTAGGATGCATTTGTTTATTTACAAGTACTCCCACCTTCTTCTCAATGGGTATCCAAGGTGTCTTACATTGTTCTTTCATTTTATCCTGACAACAACCCTGTGAGGTAGGTTAGACTGAGAATATGTGACTGATCCAAGGTCAGCCAGCAAGCCTCCATGGCAGAATGGGGATTCAAACTAGGGTCTCCCAGGACCTAGTCCAGCACTCTAACAACTACACCACACTGACTCTCTTCTAATTGTCTAGTCAAGGGCATTTGCCCTTGAGTTTAGCTTTTACTGTTAACAAATAATGATGTAAATATTTATTTAGATCATCTACGCGTATATTTATGACCATCATTAGACAGCATGACAATGAACTGTTTACTTATTAAAAGGTTACTAATAACTTCAAATTGTGTGTCTAAAAACCAATTATACAGATGAGTGCAACCCCCCCCAACCCTATAAGCCACTGTCCCTATTTTACAGCTGATGTAAAAGTGCTAACCTCTTCTTCAAAGGGCAATTTGTACTCTTCACTTTGCATACCGTTATGTGTTGATCGTCCACCAACTGGTAGCAATTTTGTACAAACCATTAAATTGACCTGTGGACTGCTATGCTAATAAAGTTGAGTGGAGGTGTGCTCTATGCTAGAGGGTCTCTAAATGCAAAAGCATTTCAGTCAATATAAGCAGATAGTCATTTCGCCAAATTCGACCCTCAGGTAAGTCCAGGCAGCCTTACCGTCAGTCAAGAGAACTGACTTTAATTGACTGTCAGGATTTATTGACCGAAGAGGTAAATATTGACAGTGGCAGTTCGTGACAGCCCCTGTTTTTTGCTAACTATAAATCTTGATGCTCAGTGCAATGTATTATCCATGTATGGCATAATTTATGGTTGCTGCTACACAATTATATATTGCTCTGAGTAGAACTCAAAAGTCAGGAGTAGCTAATCACATGAGTACTTTAAGATCAAATTAAAGTGCATTAAATGCTACTTTCAATAGTCTTGTAGTATCGATCAGTTATATAGCACTGTTGATATGCTAAGTATCATTGGGTGGCTCACTCCAGGATGGAGAAAGATGTTTTCCCCTTGGGAAATAAATAGCAGCTGCAGATAAGACAAAGAAAAGATAACAGTATATGATCCCAAAAAGGTGATCACTGTTTTAATTCAAGATTTTTTCTCCCCTGGAAATATAAAAAGGTAATCACTTTTAATTCAAGAGGTTTTTAATTCAAAAGGTAATCACGGTTTTGCTTCAAGAGGCTTCCCCCACCCCCTGGAAATATAAACCTTTCTCCCAATTTTTCAATCCCCCTCCTACCATTTTTTCTATGTGAAAACAAAAACAGGGGAACAATTGACACAGCCCTGCCATGGAGGTCTGTGGAAGCCACTCCATGCTTTCTGCATGCCAGGATGGGAACCTGGTTGGTAAGTCTCGCTTGTGGTCTGGGTAGTGATGGGATCATCTGGAGAAGACATCGGTTTAGAGTATTCATTGATCTGTGAGGATGCTAGCATACTTTTAGCCCTAACCATGGATAGCCCAGGCTAGCCCAATCTTGTCAGCTTTCAGGAGCTGAGCAGGATTGCTCTTGGTTACTACTTGGATGGGAAACCAACAAGAAAGTCCAGGGTCACTGTGCAAATGCAGGCAATGCCAAACAACTTCTGTTATTCTCTTGCCCTGAGAATCCTACAGCTTTTCCGTAAATTATGTGGCTACAGCTAAATAAATAAATAAATAATGTACTTTTCAACCATCTGTCTCCTGGAGAGTAACTGATGGCCAGTGAAAACGAACCCTCCATGCCCTTACTATTGTGAAAACTTATATTGAAGAGTCAGAGAGATAAATGCCCACCTCCAGGAATCCAGCGGATTCGGGACTTTGCAACCTTATCAACATTTTGGTATAAGCCATACAGACAACAATGGCACATGGAAATATTTTTGGATATCTGAAAACCTTTTAGAGATGCCTATCTGTAGACTCACCACCATTGCTTTACTGTCATTATGCTATTTATTTATTTCTGGTTAGTGGTATATATAAAGTCTGTGGAACTGGTCCTTGCTATTCAGTTATTAAATGCACTCAAGCCCTCTTCAGGGGTGGAAATTGAAAGCCCTTCCTAGAATTACTGCTGAATAAGTGCCTTCAAACTGATTTGTGCATGTATAATGTACATGTATAATGGGTGGCAGGACTGGAACCCTGTTTTCTCTCACTCCAAATGCTACAAAGGTTGCATTGGTGCTTAGTTAGCATCACACACCAGTGGCTGGGATAAAAGAGCACATATAGCCATGAGTTTTAATTCTTCCTGCTTATCCCAATGCATTTAACAGGGAATTTCTTTTCATTTTTATCGCTCGCTTTGTCGAGAATAAGTGGAAGATTTAAGGTATGCTTGTTAGCTGTGCCATTACAAGTTACTGTACTGCAAATTATTTTTTTGCAAGTGTGCGTGTCAGAGATTTGGGCCATGTCATCTGTCACATTAATCTACATAAGTTAAATAGATGACTTTCATGATCCGGGGAAGTAATATCTGTCCCTGCAAGAACAGATTAAAAAGCAGGTGGGATCTGGATGGAATCAATGCTAGGAATGGCTAATCTAACACAAGCCTTCAGCGAGTGACAGATTCCGTTTGCACCTCGAGCTGTGTGCTGTTCATATCTGATTTGAATTAGGAATGTCTAGAAAAACTCTCTCAAGGCTCCTGTCCCATCCTTCTCTCTCTCTCTCTTTAAAAGCAGCTTTTCATCCCAGTCTTGGAGAATAGACTGGGGGTAGAACAGGAGAGTCTCCTCCTTTAGTACTGTTCTCACTAGGGTTAATAAAGCAGTGCTCCCAAGACTTTGGATCACTGGGTCATACATTTCCTGTATGAAAAGTTGACAGGACAATTCACCCTTGCCTTTGAGATGCAGGACGAGCCCAGCCAGACTTGCAGCTCAAGTAGGGTTGTCATCTCCGGGACCTCAGTGGGGTATAAAACCATACAGTCTACCCTCCAAGGCAGCCATTTCCTCCAGGGAAACTGATCTTGGACATCTGGAGATCAGCTGTAATAGCAGGAAATCTCCAGGTGTCACCTGCAGGTTGGCAACCTTAAGCTCAGGGGTTGGTGATATTACTAGGGACACCAAGGAAATAGACTTGGAGATATGCTGCACATTCTCCGTGGCATCACTGTAGACTCCTAGCAATAATAAGGGCCTCAGGCATAGGTGTGGTCAATATTTGTTCTCCCTCTGCACATGCCTTTTGTGGCTGCCTGTGTCTTTGAGGTGCATAGACAAGATTGTATGTGTTTCCCATCACTGGTGCAGTTGCAGATTAAGCACGAAAGCAAGGAGGCTTCCACATGGCAGATTTCCCCTTGGAGTTTTCCTGCCCCAATTTTCCAGAAGTGGCTACCCAACTCCCCTGGGCCATTAAGGCTTTTAGAATTTTCTGTTTAAAAAAAATCATCGCTGGAATATTGTTAGAACTGATGTGGTATAGTGGTTAAAGCGTATTGGAGCAGGGTCTGGTAAACCTAGGTTCAAATCCCTACTCTGTCACATGGAAGCTTGCTGGGTGACCTTGGGCCAGTCATCCACTCTCAACCTAACCTACCTCACAGGGTTGTTGTGAGGATAAAATTGAGGAGAGGAGGATTATGTAAGCCAGTGTGGGTTCCATTGGTGAGAAACACAGGGTATATATATGGAGAGGAAGGGCCATGGCTGAATGGAAGAGCTTCTACTTTGTATGCAGAAAGTCCCAAATTCAATCCCGAGCATCTCCAGTTAAAGTGACCAGGTAGTACGTGGTGTGAAAGACCTCTGCTTGAGACCCTGGAGAGCCACTGTCTGATGGACCAAGGGTCTGATAAGGCAGCTTCATGTATGTACTCCTGGGGCAAGCCCTGGTTCCCATGCAGCCCAAATCAGCTACACCAGCAACAGAACAGCTAACTTAAAAAAAAAAAAGCTCATTGTTTTAGTTAAGCCCCACTATGGAATAATGTCTTAAAGAAGGGATAAAAGGGTTGAATCCCATCTAAATTCCATGCAGGGTTGCCTGTTTTCCCTGCCTCTCCTTCCTGCTGCAGCCTGAAATGCTACCCAATGTTGATCCAGGGAGACAGGAGACACCCCCAGGAGCAGTGTGAATGGGGAGCTGAAGAGTTATCGTGCATAGGGGTGGAGACTGGTGAAAATTGCCTTGACTCTTGTGTAGGTGGATCCTTTCCATGGGGTCCAACCCAATGTATTTATATTATACCTTATGTATACAGTGTGAATGTATGCCATAGTGGATGGCTTACGCAGGAATTGACTTTCCAGTGTGAGACAAGAAAGCACAGGAGTTTAGAACACACTAATCTGCAGGGATCTCTCTAGAGATGAGCAATAAGAATGTTTGGTCTGCTCTTGACAGCCTGCCTTTGATTCTAGAATGGTTATTTCAAAGTGACACCTTTGCTACCAAAAGAAGGCTAATGTTCAGGAAATGGGAAAGAACACAATCCCATGGAAATATATACCACCACAAGGGCTGGATGTTTTAGAGAAGACTAAGACTTCTAGATTGTGTTTGGAAACCTGCATCACTTTAAATGCTTTTAAAAATGGCATCCATTGGTTTAAAAAATATCTGTAATTAAAAATGCAAATGCAGTCTATTATGTGTACATCCATGCAAACCAGCCACTGTAATATTAGAGGGAGGGGTGGGATGCATTGGGTCAGATTCACTTTGTATTACAGCACATTATAATTTGATGTACAGTAATTTTATATGCCGTTAAAAAGGGAATTATACTCCTTTGCACCAGCGTTATGGATTTATACAAAGGGTCATTTGGTGTTTGCTCAGGGTCATTTGTTTCTCTGAATGAGCCATCATTTTCTTCGGTGCTATTTATATTTCACTTCTAGGTAACAATTCTGAGCATCCCGTAAATTTTTACAGGTACCCTTTCAAGAGTTGCATCTTGTAGGCAACTGGCTTGGCTAACAGACAAAAGGTTGTATGCGTCCTGAGAAGGGATAGCACTGGCACAGGATCTTGAGATCTGGAAAGAGGGAACTATTGCTTTAAAAATCAGAATATGGCTTTGGTTGCCTTAGAAACAATAAATTTTAGAAATAGAAATGTGGTTCTTTTTATCACTGCTCTGCCTTTTACCTCATTAACATCCACAAATGCTAAAATTTCACAAAAGCATGAAGGCTAAGGCTTGGTTTCAGTCTAACATTTCTGTGACTTCAAGGACTTCTGCCCATGGAGTGCAGTTTTCTCATTTTCCCCTTCCCACAGCACCCCAAAATGCTTCCTAAAGCCTTTCCCTGGGAGTCCCGTCTCTCCCAGACATCTGGGGCTGCTGTGGGAAGGAGGAAGTGGGGAAGTCATGCTTCATGAGTGTAAGTCCTTGTACACACAGAGTTGCTGGTCTGGATCCAACCCTAAACATTTGTTACCCCCCCAAAAAAAATGGTTTCACAGTTTTGTCAAAACATGAGCAACTGCCATCTAAGAATAGGGCTGCTTGGTCTCTTTGTCTCCTACTGTCTGACTGATAACCTATCAACTTGTTGTTCTGCCATTCCTCCGAGGAATGCAGTGCAGTGCATAGGGTTCTGTATCCCTCTGTTTTATCAGTGGAGGAAGTGAAGGTTGGGGGAGGAAGTGAGGAGGATCCTACTGACTAGCTGGCAACAAGCTAGCAGCTGTTGAGTTCCATCTGGTCTGAGAACTAAACTAGATGTTACTGTTTTTGTGCATGCCTACAAGTGCATTCAAGTGTTCTGAAAAAAGAAGCAGGAACTGTTTTTTAAAAGAAAAGAAAAAAGAGAGACCGATTGGGCTCAGAACAGTGCCACCCCAAGCAGTTTTCTTAAGGAAAGCCACATGATGTGTGTGTGTGTGTGGGGGGGTATTTTGCCATTTTTTTCTGTTTCATGTGGAGTATGTGTGCAAGTGGAGCAGAAATTTTTTAAAAGAAACTTCCTACCCACTATGTGGTTTTTGCTTGAGAAAGCTGGTGGAAAGGAAAACAGGAACCCTTCCTGCCCTGTGACATTGTTCTAAGCCCATCTGGGCTCTCCTCTTTTTAAGACGTAGTAGTTCCCTCCAGCTGCTATGTGGCTGTGGGGAACAGCTGATTGTGCTTATATGCAAGTGCACTAAAGGAACATCTCTTTGGCTCTGTGTTCTCTCACCGCAGAAACTTGGCTTGGGCAGGGCCACAGGCATGAACTGCAGGGCAGGAACCCTTGGCTCTTAGCCCGTTGCTCATAGCTTGACCTTGAGGTTGGTAGCTTAGTGGACCAGGAGCAGAGCAGATAAGTTTGCATTTTCTTTGTTTGTTTACTTGTTTGAATGGTTAATTTGGAATCACCTGCAAGCTGCTTTGGGCCCTTTCTGAACTGACAGCTTGCTCCGGAGAATCCGAGGAGTGTCAAGCCATAAGGGTTGACTTCACAGTTGCATGTATTCCCTCTGCACTGGTTTTTTTCCACTCTGGTTTATTTGTGTATTCTGTGTGCATTCTGCATCTACAAGCAAAACCTGCATTTTTAAAAGCTAATTGGCTGCTTTGTCTAAGATAAAGAAAAAGGCAAACATCTTTCTAAACTTTTAACTGCAGACTAGGGGTGTGCATTTGGCGATAGCCAAACCGAAAAAATACCCCAAAAATACTTTGTCGGTATTTTTGCGGTATCACATAAGCCAATACAGATTAGACATCTGTATTTGGCTAATGGTATAGCTGAACTTGAAAAAGCTGATATTATCTGGCTTTTCTTTGGGTTCATTTTGCTATACCAAATACAATGTCTTATTTAAACCTAACAGCCTGAGCTGCCAGACAGCTGTTGAGTTTAAATGCCTTTCTCTCCTTCCCCAAGATCAGAGAGGGATAGAAAGGCATTTTAAACATGCCTGGGTTCCATGGCTGATCTTTTCCAGGTGCCCCGCAGGCACGGGGCACCTAAAAAAGATCAGGCAGGGAACCCAGGCATGTTTCCATGCCTGCCCTTTGCTTCCCCAGCCAGCCTGCCTCCCTCCCAAGATCAGGGAAGGTACAAAAGGCATTTAAACTCCCTCCCTCCCTCCCTCCCTCCCTCCCCTCTCTGCTGTTGCAGAGAAACTCAGGGAAGGGAGGGAAAGTAGGTAGGAATGTTTAAATGCCTTTCGTTTCCTTCCCTGATCTTGGGGAGGGAAAGAAAGGCATTTAAACATGTCTGACTTCCTGTCCCTTCTCTGAATTTCTCCACAGCAGCTAAGAGGCTCAGGGAGGGAAGGAGGCATGTTTTCATGTCTGCTCTTTGCTTCCCTAGCTGACTGGCTTTCCCTCATCAATTTCACTAATAGCTGGCTGATGGAAAGTGAAATTGAGAAGGGAATCTGCAGGGGCTATCAAGGAAAAGAAGGCATTTTAACATGCCTCCTTCCCCTCGGGTGGGGTATATCAGACACGAATATTTTTGGCAATACCGAATATTTCCCCAATCCGAATACTTTACCAGTATTGGACTGAGGAAATTCAGCATTTACCAATATTCTTCAGGTCTTATTTACCCGAAGCTGAAAAATACTGGCTTTTTTTTACACCCCTACTACAGACTCAACCCCTGCCTCCCTCCCTCTGTGATTCTGCAAAAAGAAAGAGAGGGGAGGGGGAAATCCAGGCCCATATATGCAAGACTGACACATTTGGGAGCAGGGAATCCTCTAGTCCTTTAAATTTACTGATTCCTTCTTATACTCTCTCTGGCCTTTTTAAAGTTTGCCTGAATGGGAGGACATGTCCTCTTTTGTCTTTGGAGAAGGAGGGAAAGAAAACAGAACAGGGAGGGAGCGTCAACGTAAAGAGAGAGAGGTAGAAACAGGGGAGGGCAGTGGGCAGTACTTAAATACCCAGAGAAACAATTCTGCTTTAGAGAAGATTAGCAATTCAAAAGTGAATGAGAACAAATAATCAGAGCAAAAGGAGTTTTGGTGACTCCCAGGTAATAGTGTGTTGGAAGTAGTCTGAATGCAAATTCCTGTAAAACAAATACAAAAACAAGGAAAATGCCCAACACAAACTGGAAGTGAAAGTGGAATGCAGAACAGAAGAATATGAGGTGTTCAGAAACCGAGGCAAAATATGGGCACAGAAAGGGCATTGGTCTTCAAGAGGGAGAAAAGTGTCATAGAAATGTTGCACTTAATAAATAATTGTCATGAACACCCTGTAAGCCAGGTCAGGCGAGGAGCCTGATACCTGCCCCACGACACTCAATGAGATTCATGGTTGCTAGGGGACTTGAACCCAGTTCTAGCACTGATATTCTAGGCATACACCACAACTCTTCTCCAAGAAAGAAAGCTTTTCCTAGTCCATCTTTTAAAGATCACATTAACTAGAGACTTCAGTTACTGAATGTAGAGAAAACATAGGAGGGGTGAAGGAGACATGAAAATAACTCAAAAATTAATTTTGAAAGGTAAAGGTTGCACCTAATCAGGATTCCAAACGCAATCTGGTTTCCTTCAATATGTCAATGAGAAAAAGAGGAAGCTAATTTTAATTTAGTTTTTCACAATGATAAAACATTCCAGTGTAATTATTAAAGACCGAATCTTCATAATATTTAAAGGTATGAAAATCTTGTCAGTGGTGTGGCAGCTCTGTAATTATCATTCGCATTCATAATGCAAATGTGTGATGCCAGTTTCTGAAGGCGCCTCGTTCATCCTTTGTACTCTTCTTTTCAGCAATTCATTTCATTCATTCATTTATTTGGTGAGACTGGAGAACTAATCATGCCTTGTCTTTTGTGCTTGCATTCTTTATAGGGAATTAAAAAAAAAAACCTCCTCAAATGCCTGGTATTTCAAGGACATTAACCTTTTTCAAAGGACTGTTGGCTTTACAAAGTTTACCAAGTTGCTGAAATCTTAACATTCTGTGGGAATTAAGGAAGAGAAGAAATGTTTTGGTTGCACTTTTCAACTGAATTCCTAAATGTGAGACCACAGGTTTACTCAACTAGGTAGAGCTCTGTGGACCAGATACAGCCACCATTTTTGCTGGAATGAAAACTTATGATTAAAAATGAATGAACAGGTAGAAATATAACAAAGAGGTCCATGTAGGAGATTTCATATGTTACTTTTTTCTTTATACAGATTGCATAATTTCTTAGTAGATGATCAGTGCTTTTCTTTATTAACAATTAGCTACATTGACCTGAAGTCTTCAACCAAACAATACGGTATATTTAAAACACAGATCACATCAGGAACATTTACAAATAATAAATAAAAAGCATTATATCACTAATACATTATAAATCCATATCTGTAAAGTCTGACGAGTGACATGCATATTATTTTTCTAGAATGGTCTTCCACCAATGAACGTATGTAGGTACAGACATATACCTGGTTCTGAAAATAGATGGCCCCAATGTGATGCCCCCCAGTGGAAACAATGGAGTGATGGAGATCTTGCCTCAGTTTTGAAGCTTTGCATGCACCTGCTGTAAAACTAGGGTTGCCAAATTTTTAAAACGTACTGGTGGGGGAGCGTCCGAGGATGCGCGCGCATGCGCACGCCGCCAGAGCATCACCGGAAGTGACGTCATACGCTGGGTGGGGCCACGCCATTTGAGGGGAAAACAAAGAGTTTTCCCCTCAAATGGCGTGCGGGGCGGGGGGAATTCCACCCTACCGGGGGGGGGGGGTTGGCAGCCCTATGTAAAACCAAAGTGGCTCAAATATGAAAAGATGCTGCAGAAAATGTCTTACCTTTGTAACTGATTTCATCCAAATTATTATATTGCAAGTGGTCCCAGTATGAGTTCCCCTCTTTTCACCTATCCACCTTTTCTGGTTGTCAGTGTAGGGGCAACTACAACATAATGACCATACACTATGTGGTGAGTAATGTAGTAAACATGAGGAGGCCACTTTTGGATGGCTTTCCCATGGCAAGCACTCTGAGCCACCACTGGTAGCCTAAGCAAAAAGTAAAAGCAACCCTACTTCAAATGGTTGGTGGGGATTCTTTCTATCTCTAGTAGGGAAGGGCATGAACCACATTTTTGTGGTTTGGTTCATGGTTCATGGCTGAACCACAAACTGAAACATGAACTGATACAAACCAGGAAGTTGGTTCACAACCCAAACTGGTTTGTATTGGTTCATGACCTCTACTTTCTGCTCCCCAATGCTTTTCATGAGGAGCAGAAAGCAGGGGTTCCCCCACAAAAAGCAGCTGAGCAGCAGGGAGCAGAAAGCTCCCTGCTTTCTGCTCCCTGCCACAAACTGCCTTAAAAATAGTGGAAGTTCTTCAGTTCACAAACAAGGCTTCGCAAACCATGAACTGGCCAAAATTTGTCATGTACTTTTGTTCATGAGCCAGTTCATGCCCATCCCTAATCTCTAGTTTGCCTATATCTGATTCCAAAACTCTTAGCCAATCAAAGAGTTGTGCTTGCGATCAAACAATCAGCTGGGGATTCATAATGTATGTCTATATGTCTGCAAGAATCTATGAGTCAGATAAGAAGAACTGTGATGAGATATGAAGTTTTTCCAGAAATTTTGAAGACATGGGGAAAAAAAACTTTTTAACCTCCCCCCCCCCCCGGTGAGGAATGAAAATGGGTGGGAAAGTACACAATACTTACTTCCTTATCTAACCTAAACTTACTTTACTGTTTGAAGAGCATTTTAAAAAGAAACTTTCAAAATTTAATCATATAAAATGCTGTTTTGTATGCTTAGGAAATTAAAAAGTATAAAGGCCTTAATTTTGGCTAAACAAAATTGAAAATATACCCATTATTAGAAAGGAGCAGAGAGCTGCAAGCTTCTGCACCTTATGTTACTTAAGGACACATGTCTAAGGAGAGCCAGTCTGGTGTAGTGGTTAAGAGCACAGACTCTAATATGGGAGAACTGGGTTTGATTCCCCACTTCTTTACATGCAGCTGCTGGTGTGACCTTGGGTCAGTCATAAGTTCTTTAAGAGCTGTTCTCTTAAGGGCAGTTCTTGAGAGTGCTCTCTCAGCCCCACCTACCTCGCAGGGTGTCTGTTGTGGGGAGGGGAAGGGAAGGTGTAACGATTTCAAGTTATATGTGTGTGTTTCTTTAAAGAATAAGGGGGTGAAAGAGGGAGAAGAGTGAGTGAGGTGATTGGTTGGTGATTGAGAGTGTGTGGGCAGAGCTAGGAGGTGTATGTGTGTGTGGAGAGAGAGAAGGCAGAGTGTTCAGTCTGAAATTTGAAATCAGTCAGCAGCTGTCAGTTGTGGTCAATCTACACAGAGTCTGAGAGGTGGTTGTCTAACTAGAATCATATAGAAGTGCTGTGAAAGGCATTAAGATTCTAAAGGAGGAATAAAATATATTTAAGGGGGTATATTAGGAAAAATCTAATATAGTCAGAGTATTTTAAGAGAGTGAGGGGAAAAGCTGACAGAGACCTGGGTAAAAGGGAAAGGTTCTACTAAGCAATTTAACAAAACATCTTGTAACCAATATGCTTCTTTTACCAATAAACTTTTATCTCGTTTATTGTTAACCCAGAGTCTTATCCTCAGAACCACATAGTACAACAAAGGAGCCTTAGAACTTGAGCACAATACTGTGGGAAAGGTTAATTAAAGACTGGAATTAAATTCCTGGTGGCAGCGATAGATACTTTGAGTGAGAGAAAGAAACAACAAGAAATTTAAAACTACATCACACCTAACCTTACAAAATAAAAGAGAGGTACCATCACAGAAGGCTTGTAAATCGCTCTGAGACTCCTTCAGGTAGTGCAGGGTGGGGTATAAATCCAACCTCCTCTTCTCTCTTCTCTAAGTTTTTGCCATATGAGAAGTAGGAATAATAGCATTTGAAACAAAAAACATAGAAACAGTTTTTGCAGTCAACAGTTTTTATACTGGGTTTTGATATTGAGTTAATATGTACAACACTGAAACATTGAGCTCGTTGATAGTAAATTATCCTCATTTTTGCATATTTCATATTTATTATGGACAAAAATTAGTCATGTTAAATATGCCATTGAAGATAAGAACATAAGAAGAGCCTTCCTGGATCAGGCCGGTAGTCCATCTAGGTCAACATCTTGTCTCACACAGTGGCCAAACAGTTCTTCTGAAGGGCCAATAACAGGGCATAGAGGTCGAGACCTCCCACCCAGTGTTGCCTCCTGGCTCTGGGATTCAGAGGTTTACTACCTCTAAATGTGCAGCTTCCATTTTGTCACCATGGCTAGCAGCCACTGATAGACCTCTCCTCCCCTTATCCCCTTTTTAAGTTGTCTATGCCTGTGGTCATTACTATGTCCTCTGGCAGCGAATTCCACATTTTAATCATGCACTGTGTAAGAATGTTCTTTTGTCTGTCTTGAAGCTACTGCCCATCAGTTTCATTGGATGCTCTAGAGACCTAGTATTTTGGGAGAGGGAGAAAAGAATTCTCATTGTCAATTGTCTCCACCCCATGCATGATTTTAAAAACCTGTATCATGTGTCCCCCTCCTTAGTCATCTCTTTTCTAAACTGAAAAATCCCAGGCTCTTCAGTCTTTCCTCAGAAGGAAGGCCTTCCCATGGCAAGATATGCAAGATCTGACTTTGTACACAGGAATTATTATTATTTAGTCCTGTAGATTATTTTATATAAAATCTTCTTAAAATATACTTCTTAGAATTTTGACTGAATCAAACCTTATCTGAAAATCATATCATTTATTCTAAAGGAGAAATATTTCATAGGTTTTCACCCCTATGTTCCCTTGGGGGGGGGGAATGGTAAAATGTTTCAGAAAGGTATGGATATCACATCTCTCTTCCCAGTTCCTTACATATCCCCAGAGTTGTCTTTAGGGTTGCCAGGTCCCCCCGGCTGCCGGCAGGGTGTGTGGGGGGGAGATAGGGTTGCCCATTCCAGGTTGGGAACTCTGAAGACTTGGAGGTGGAGCCTGGGGAAGACAGGGACCTCAGTGGGGTACAATGCCATAAAGTCCGCCCTCCAAAGTATCCATTTTATCCAGGGGAACGGATCTGTGTAGTCTGGAGATGAGCTATAATTCTAGGGGATCTCAGGTCCCACCTGGAGGCTGGCATCCTTACCTGTCTTCCTTTTCTTATTTTTCTAAATATATTCCTGGTCATCTGAAACATAGGTTCCACCTCAGTGAATATGCCAAAATTAATAAAACCTTCATACCTCCAGTTGCTGTCCGACCTGAAACATTTGACCCTTTGGAAAATTGAAGTTGGGTAGAGGAGCTAAAGGAATGACAGCCAGACTCCAATTAATAACACAATCCCACACTTGGGGCTGCACAGAATAACCAAGGCAAATCTCCCTCTCTGTGTTTAATCATCACAAGCCTCTGAGGGGATGGACTGTGGATTCATGGAAAGTATTACCTTACCAGTGCCTTGCGTAACCCACAGCTACAAAATATAAGCTGTTTCTTCTCCTCCTCCAGACAACAGAACAGCAGGACAACATTTCAGCCAAGTACTGAAGACAGTGGATGCCATCAAGGAATCCATTGTTTCAGGAAAGCTGCCCTTTACAGTAACTGGCTAAATGTAGATGCTGGGGTGTGGGGGCATAGGCGTAATCTTCGTGGGGGCGGCGGGGCTTCAGCCCCCGCCGAAATTTTCAGGATGGTACTCAGCCTCCCCCGGGAGCCACCCTTGCTCCTAGCAAAGCAATGCCTCTGGCCCAGCCCCAGCCCCCCCCGGGAAATTGGAAAGTCTACACCCTTGTGTGGGGGGGTTTCTGTGCAGCTGCAAAAACACTTCAGCCCTGCATTGACCTTATGGCTGTTTCCAAAGACAATAGATGCCTGTAGAAATGAGAAGAAAAAATTCCTCTCACCCACAGCAGAAAATAGCAAGCGCATCACAGTGAACTCCCAGAGTCATCTGCTTTAGCTCTCTGCGAGACAGTCAATGGGTGCCCTTAAATCCATTATGCAGGTAGTCTTCACTGGCAGAGAACAGTATTTTCCTAAGAGAGGGGAAACAGCAGGTCTTTTGTGCTAGGAAGCTGAGGGCTTCGGATAGCCAGGGAACACCACTGCTGAATTCAAAAGGACAGTACTTTGTTTTTTGCATGAATTCAACCACTTTTGTATTATTATGAAAGCAAGTTCTTGGGAGGATTTCAACGAGGCCCTTCAGAGTGGTTCATCTTTTTTCAAAACAACTGTGTTTACTATAAGGGTGTATTCATTTTAAATCAGTATTTCCACACACACACAATATGAACAGCAGGTTTGCAAGCTTTTAAAATCATGTATGTCTATCAGAAAGCCACGGCCTACTCAGAGCTCCAATATCTGCCTATACAGGCATGTAAGTTCAAGTGTTTGTCATTCGCTGTTTATAAACTGACTGAGGGGAAATAATAGGTCACAGAAAGTATGGTGTTACTCTCACTGGCATTCAAAATAATTTGGGTCCTGGTAACCTAATGGAGAAGTGGTGGTACATATATATATATA